>NW_003315835.1:0-201386 GCF_000151355.1 Fusarium vanettenii 77-13-4
TATTAATTAGTTTTTTTAATAAATAATTTAAAGCCTTATATCTTAATTAATTTTAATTATAATACTTAATTATTAAAGCCTTTTATTACTATATAAATAATATATTACTAATATAAGGGTATTTAAGTAGCTTTAATTCCCTTATAGGTATTTTAAATTTATTCTTAATAAGGCTCTTAAGGAAAAGCTTCCCCTAGGGGTTCTCTTATAACCTCTTTAATAAGGGGAATAATATCTTTTTATTAAAGGCTTAAAGATATTTAACTTATATTTTCTCCTAGCCTTATTATTAACCTAAGACTAATTTTAAATATATTTTACCTTATTAATAATATCTCTAGCTTTATTTAAGGGCTATTTAATTTACTTAAGCTCTCTTTTAACCCTTAGTATTAAATAATAAAAGAAATAATAAATAATACTTTTATTTTTTTCTTATTTTATTAATAATATATTATAAAAAGTATATTATTATATAAAATATTTTAAGAGAGTTTTTTCTTTCCCTTATATAATAATTATAAATTTATCTCTTATTTATTATTTTTATAATTTTAAATTAATATATTATCTCTATATAAATATAAAATATTTTTCTTAAGAAAAGGGATTTATTAATAAGTCTATAATATATATCTTTTATTTTATTTAAAAGATATAATTAAGCTTAATTATAGATTATTTAATTTATTATTAGGCTATTATATTAAGCCTTATTTAATTATTAGCTTTAATAGCCTTAATCTAATTATTAACCTTAATTATATTAATATATTTAGTTAAATACTTATAGTTATATATTAAAGGCTTTTTATAGTCCTTTTAATAAATTAATATTAAGTAATTAATAAATTATGTTGATGTCTAATTTTATTATAATAATTTATCTAAGATTACTTATTATTATTTTTATTTAATTTATTAATAATATTATTATTTTTTTCTTTATAACTTATATAATCTCCCTAAGAATAATAAGCTTCCTAAGGATTTTAATAATAAACTTATTTTTTTTTAAAATTATATAATATATATTTTTCCCTAGGTATTATATATAATATAGGTAATATATATTCCTTAAAGGGTATTATAGCTAAGATATAAGCCCTTAGTTATTATTACTTATTTCTAAGTAAATAAATAATCTCTTTTAATTACCTTAATAAATAGCCTTTATATTCTTATAGAGTTATTAAAAAGGTATTTATAAGAGGGGTTATAATTTATTTTCTAATTTCTTAGATTAGCTATTTAAGGTCTTTTATATTTATATAACTTATAGCCCTTAGTCTTATATTTATATTAATAAGTAATATAATTATTTATTTCTCTTATTATAGCCTTATTAAGTTATTTTTATTACCTTAGCGCTAAGTTATTAGCTATTATATAATAGGGGTATTTTTATTAAACCTATCTATCTTAATAATATATTAATTTTTTATTTTAATAGAAATTAAAGAATTATAAAGGTATAAGCCTAATAGGTATAATTAGGATAATATTAAAAATAAAAAGATAAGTTTTATATATTAATATAACTTTAATTTATTAAAGCCTCTATAAGCCTTTAGCGAGAAAAGTTTTATATAGCCTAAGGCCTATAAAATAATCTAAGGATTCTTTAACCTACCGGCGATAGCTAGTATAGCTTAAATACTCTTATAAATAAGTAATTAATTAGTTATAGCTTTTATATTATAAAGCTAGGGGGAAAATCCTTATAAATCTAAGTTAAGAATAAAATAAATAAAGATCTCTTCCTTTAGATTAGATAGCTTATATAATTTAGGGATAATATTAGCTTAGGCTTAGATACTAGTACATTAGTTATAGAGTATATTATAGCAAACTTAATAGATCTTTATAATATATTAAAGGCTAAGTTTTAAGTTATTTTAATAGGCTTAGAGGGCTAAAAGAATTCTAGCTTTATTATTTAATTAAGATATTTTAATATATAGAGAATTAATTAATTAAATAGTAATAATATAGGTTAAGGGATTCTTAACTAGTTTACTTATTTAATTAGCTCGCTTATTAAGTATAATACTAAATATAACTAATATTACCCTTTTAAGGCTATATAATATAATCTAATACTAATATAAACTAATATAATTAATTATCTCTTAGAATTACCCTCTTATTATGCTCTTAATATATAATATTTATAAAAGTTCTTAAGGAATAAACTAGTTATATAGGTTTATATTAGTATTAAATTATATTATATTACCTTAAAGGGTAATATAAGTTATATCTAGTAATATACTTAAAGGTATTAAATATAATTAAGTTATATTAATAGCTAAGGTAGCTAATATATAAGAAAATATAAAGAAATATATCTTATATACTTATTAGTCCTAATTAGGAATAATTATAAAGAGGAATAATATTATTCTTAGCTCTTATTATTCCTAGAATAATATCATACTAGCATATTATTAGTCCTAGCCTAATAGGTATTAATACTTAGGATTTATAGAGCCTATATAATATAACCACGAGGCCCGTAACACATGTGACGGGGACTATGTCAGGCTGTAATATTTATAGTAAGTAAAATAATACATGACGGGGGACATATCAGGCCGTAATACCCTCCGAATGCACTGCCCCCTCTGAATACATTGCCCCCTTTGCTATAAAATTCCCTATTATCCTCTAGAAACCGCGTTTAGCGTCTTGCCTATTCTTTTTCTACTCCAATTATTCTCTATGAGTGGTTCGACCGATCCTCTACTTAACTCGACGGATCCCAGCCGCCTTGTAGGCTGGGTTCCCGGGGAAGCCAATCGTGGAACCTGGTCAATTATATCATCTTGCTTCTTCACCATTCTTATTTGCACATGGACTGCCATCCACCCTCGCGTCCATGTTTCACGCCGAATTCGCCATGCACACAAGTTCTATCAGCTTGTTAAGGCTCTTCTGGCACCTGAGATGGTCTGTCTTGAATCACTACAAGAATTCCTCCAGGCTCGGAAAGCAGTCCGGCGGTGCGCAAAAGCCACCAATGGAGAATTCCGAACTGTCCACGGCTTTTATGTTTGCATGATGGACGTCAGGTACAATGACGGGGATAGTGGAGGCTATCGCACCCTTTGGCCGGGACAGTATGCCTGGCTCTTGAACAACGGGCTCGTTTCGTGGGACAATCACAAGAGCTGGAGCCTGTCAAGAGAGGACATTGAGGACAAGAACAAAGCCGACGGGCTTGTCAAGGTGGCTGCCCTCCTTCAAGTCATTTGGTTCACCCTCCAGTGCATCGTTCGATCAGCAAATCATCTCCCCTTGGCTGCGTTGGAGATAATGACGCTGGCCTACGTGTTCAACGCCCTTGTCACCTACGCATTCTGGTGGGAGAAGCCCAAGGACATTGCCACTGCCGCATTTGTTGATCTGCCTGAAATGACTCCCCTCCAAAAGGAGAAGTTCGAAGGCCTCGCGATGGAAGATACTTGCGATGTATCTGACCCCAATCAGAAACAGAGTAATTCCATTGCTTGGTACGTGGTCCCGCGAGACTGCCGCGACGACGAAGTTTTGGTCATGGCCCAGGAAGAGCATGAGATGAATGAGCCATATTTGTCGTCGCGAGATGGCAATCAGTCAACCAAGGATCTCATTGTGTCCCAGGTCGAAGACACCAACGTCATCACTGAGTGGGATGCAAGCCTTTACGTGACAAGGTACTGGCCTCTATTGTGTCTTCTTGGTGCCTCTTTCGGCGCCCTCCACTTGATCTCATGGGTTTCTGTCTTTCCATCCGAAGTGGAGCTCTGGTTGTGGCGCGTCAGTGCTCTCATCTCTGTCGTTACAGCTGTTCTTTGCATGCAGTTTCGCAAGATGAGCTTCACTTGGGAAGGCCCTCTGACAATCATCAAAGTCAGCAGTCCTTTCCTGTATCTTGTGAGTAGATTAATCATGGCCGTTGAGACTTTTGCATGCTTGCGGGCCATGGAGGCCTCAACTTATGAGGTTGTCAATATTTCGAATTACTGGTTTCATGTTTCGTAAGCTTTCTTGATTTTTGGTTAGAAGGAAGGGATCCGGCATGGAATGCCCGCAATGATTTATAAGAATCTTACGCTAGATTATGATTTACGACTTTATAATAGCCTTTTCTCAAATGGATCTGTTATTTCTTCTTCGATTAATGATCTTCGCGGTTAAGGAATACAATCCAACTTGCAACTCTCGGGCGAACGCAGGCCCAGGCCCCTGCCTGTGAGAGGTATGTTTATCACTAGAAGGGGCAAGATAGGCTCTCTTGTTGCCCAGGATATCTTTCTTCCTTTGGCGTGGCCATTATCTACCAAAGGGGGGAAATTCTAACACAGATTAGTAAAGATATCTAGCCTCTGTGGTATTTCAAACAAACAGGTCCCTGTCAAATCTCATCTCTTCACTTCTACTCGGATTTAGAGGCATTAAAAGGGGCTCCCTCCCTCTACCTAGCTGGTGGGCGGTGGTGATGATGGAATCCCATCTAAGTTGAAAATGATCGCCCTCCCTCCCCTGGTCATCTATTTTCAAGGGGAATGAGTCTTTTACAGGACTCCGTCCCTAATGGTCTATTCGAAGGACACATCACACTCTGCGCTTCCCAACCGCCCTTGATTAGAAATAGCCGTGTTGTGGAGAGGACATTGACATAAGGCGCAAATGCATGGATCGCTCAAAGACTCCTCGCCATGCCCATATCCCGAAATTCGTCAATCTCCCACAGCCACAACCGAAAACATCCATGAAATCTAGGTATAAATGCCGACGATGTCATCTCCAGGCTTGGCAACGATGCCGATGTTCCGCCTCGCGCCGCGTAAGTAGCGGGAAACAAGGTTTCATGTCAAGTGGACCTCTCACCTCAAACGCTGACAATTTCTCTCGATTTTCTTTACCAATGCGCTCATTGGTCTATAAATCCGGGGTGGATGAGCTCTTGTTGCCTCCCTTGTCCATGTTCCGCGTCATTAAGCCTCGGTCTATATATTAGCCTCCCACTTCCCGGCGGTGGCTGGCTCGAGTGTCTCGGGAATGTAGATGGCTTCGCATGGCGGCCGAGTCATCAGGGAACTTACAATCTATGCTTGTTTCATTGAGCCGCGTAATTGTGACGAAGCGAATCAAGAATGAGATATTTGGATTATGCGTCATGTCTTATTGGTACGTCGAAGTGCAATATAAAATGGCGGACCTTCAGCTGTGACAGATGGTGAAGACAAGCAAAGCATCACAGTCTCTTCACACACTCCAATACAACAAGGCCAACCTCACTATCCTCAACATGGCTCGTCTTACCTCTCTTCTCGCCATCGGCCTTGGCCTCTGCAGTTCCGTCATGAGCCATCCCGGAGAGGCTCACGATCCAAAGCACATGGCCAGGGAGATTCACGCCCGAAATAACATGGCAGCCATTGGTCGACGATCCTTGGAATCGTGCTCAGGCTCTACCGCTGCTCAAGCGCTAAAGGCTCGCTCGATCCAGCGACGCACGAGTCGAGTTCGTGCTCTACGGGCGAAAAGGGGCATCACTACTCGTACGAAACGAATCAGCCACCATGAGAAAAGCACGATGACTAATTGAATGTTTAGCTTCCAAGAAGTACCGCCGCGATACCGATGACCTGACCAGCTGGGAGGATGTCAACCACAACATGACTGGCTCGGTTTCATACGACATGTTCACACCATTGGCAGACATCTTCGACGCCAACTCCAGCTGCATTCTGTCCCCCGAGATCACTGCTGGTCCTTACTATGTCGTCGGAGAGTTTCTCAGATCCAATGTTATCGAGTCTGAATACTGTGACGGAGTTCCACTCTTTCTCGAGGTCCAGTATGTCGACGTGGCGAGCTGCCAACCTGTCCCTGTCGCCGCTGTTGACATCTGGAACGCCAATGCAACTGGAGTCTACTCTGGCATTAGCGTTTCGGGCAACGAAGCCGCCGGCGGTGTCAACAGCACATACCTTCGAGGTGTCCAAATCACCGACCACGACGGTGTGGTTCAGTTTGAAACCATCTTCCCTGGTCACTACCAGGGCCGAGCAACACACACTCACCTCCTCACTCACACCAACGCGACAGTCATGCCCAACGGCACGATCTCCGTCTGGGACGCACCCGTTTCCCATATCGGTCAGCTCTTCTGGCCCGAGACGTTGAGGTCGGCTGTCGAGGCGACATATCCCTACAACACCAACACTCAAGATGTCACAAGCAACGAGGAGGACATGTGGTCAGTCCTGCAGGCCGACGCGTCTTTTGATCCCTTCCCTCAGTATGTGTATCTTGGCGACAAGGTTGAAGACGGTATCTTTGCATGGATCCAAATTGGAGTCAACGCCTCCGTGGACTACTCAACTGATGACTACTATGGCGTTGCCGGATATCTGGGTGAGGATGGAGGCCATGCCTTGGATAGTGGAATCGGCGGAGGTGGTGATGGTGGTGAGGGCGGCGGTGCTGGCGGCCCTCCCAGCGGAGCTCAAAGCGGCATGATGCCGACTGGAACCATGGCTCCTTAAGAAACGGAGTTGATACAAACGACTGGTACTTCTTCAAGTCATGGAGAACAATGGCTCACAAGTGACAAAAGAGGATTTAGCAATGTGTTTCCAACTGTAAATAGATCGTCCTTCAGATAGCATCATCACTCCCACATATGAAACCCTATCTTCGCTCCCTTTCTAAACGCCATGTGCTTCTTATATATAATCCAATCAGTTAGCCAAACCCAAAGCCTTCCATCGTCGTACAACTTCAGTCTTCTGTTCAGGGGTAGCGTTTCTCCAATCATTAATGCCTTGTCTCAACCGGATCAACAAGATCTCTGCCTTGAGCTTCGTCAAATGATGTTTGTGAAGTTCTTTCTCAAGGCCCTTCAGTGTGTAACCTGGAAGTCCGAAAAACGCTAGTTCAAAGTCAGCTTGTCAGTTCCAATTATAGGTAGAGAATGGCGGAGGTACTCACCTGAGCCCAAGTTGCTGAAGAATCCGAGTCCACCGCGGGCTATTCCCCTGCCCAAACCTTTAATACCCCTCTGTTTTGAATCCTCGTAGGGCTTTTTTACGAGCCCACTAAAAGCATCCCAGGTCCCCAAGGAGAACTCCTTGCCAGCTGTCTTGATCCCACTGCCCAAGCCTGTGATTTCGTCACGGCGGCGGACGTCCACACCGGCCCACCCGTACGACGGGACATTGTGGAACCCATTGGCGACGTTATAGAAGAATGCCACGGGAGCCTTGGCGGCAGCCTTGGCGAGGTCACAGGCATACCTCCCTGTGACACGTGTAACGTAGTAGCCACGCCCGTAACGTCCTTGTTCGTGGGACTTCCAGGCTTTTTTGTGTTTCTGGTGGATAGAAGCTGCTGGTCTGACAATGGCGGCGGATGGGTAGGCAGTGCAAAGTGATTTTTCAGCCATCTTCTGTGCAACGACCCTCATGTCGGTTGGCGTCAAAGAATCCGGTCCAACAACGTCCCCTAGGACGCCAATGTGGGTTTCCTCGTCTCCTGGGAGTGGAAAGTTTTTGCCTCCAACAGAACTGCGTCGCCTTGGCCTTACCGGAGTTGGTGCCTTCAAACGCTTTGAGTAGTCGGCAGTGGCAGTACCAACAGCTGAGACAAAACCTGAAGCGGCAGCTATGGCACCAATGACGGGATGCTCGGCGCCCTCATCGACGTACCAGTGTTTGTGGCGAAGAGGTTTGATATCTTCCGGCGTCATCAGTCCCTTATCGACTAGGCAAGAGGCTGCGAAACCGCTCAGATGGGCTCCTGACTTCCGATGGAGCCAGGTGGCCAGTCGTTCGGGGCATATATCGCAGCGCATGTTATCCATCTCCAAGCGGTCTTGAATGTCCATGGCTGCGTACCCTGCTCCATCCTCTTCCTCGATATTCAACGCCATCTCCATGGCTACGTCTTGGACCTCTGGCTTGAGTGCAAATGTGATGCTCTCTGCCAGGATCTCAGCCGTCAGGTCCTTGAATGGTACAGACGTCGGCCCGGCTCCGGCCCGTGCCATCATCTGACCCCAAAACGGCTGGTCACCGAAGAATGGTACTATCACAGTCGGTCGACCGGCCGCGATGCCGGCAGCTGTCGTACCAGCACCACCGTGATGGACGACAGCAGAAACGCGTTTGAAAAGCCAGTCGTGGGGACAGTTCCCAATGAGGTACACGTTTTCAGGGACGTCCCCAGTACCAACACCTCCCCAGCCCTTGGATACGATGGCCCGAACGCCAGCAATCTTGACGGCTTGGAATATCATCCGTGTGAGCGCTTGCGGGTCATCAACGACAATAGATCCAAATCCGATATAGATTGGAGCAGGTCCACCGTTCAGAAAATCGACCAAGTCCTGTGGAGGCGTGTATGAATTAGCCAAAGGCAAGAAAGAAAATCCAGTGATGTTGAGGTGAGATTCCCAATCTGTTGGCTTTGGTATCAAAGACTCTGACCAGAGATAGCTGTAAGGGACTCGGAGCCTGGGCAGAAGTTGAAATCCCCACATCGGACTGACGGGGTCAAGATGTAATGTTTGAGCGCGAAACTTGTTGATCAAGTCTCCCAAGCTGCCAGTTCTTGTTAGTACATCGGCTCCAGTATACGGGGCTGCTGAATCATAGATACTGAACCTACCCTTGCCAAGTCAAAAGCTCCATCATCATGAAAGAGAGATAATTTGCTGTGCTCTTATCGGCCTCGCCATAGCTCATAGCAGCCAAGGGATGAGGAAACGCCTTGGTTGGTGACCACGGCATTGTGAAGACCATATGTAGCGGAATGCCCAGCTTCTCGGCACAATGGATATGTGCCATCGACGGTGGGTTTGCTATTATAGCATCAGCGATGAAGAGATCATCGGCGTTTTTCACATCTGCAGCCGTCACCCGCTCTCCCATTCCATCGCCAGCCTCGATGCAACTTCGCCAAGCTCCATCGATAATCTCCGACATTTCCCTCCTCCGCTTTCCCACATCACCGCCTCTTAGACTTTCTCGGCTTGGCAGGAGTCCGGGGTTCTTGACCATGTAGGCCATGAGAGCCTCAGGGTCGCCACCGATGCTGAAAAACTCAACTCCTTGAGCCTCGACAAAGTCCTTGAAGACGGGATGAGTGCAGATGCGCACACGATGGCCGTATGGCGGTTTCATGAGCAGCTGAGCGATAGGGATAAATGGCTGAACATCGCCTCGTGAACCGACAATGTGAATGGCGATATTGAGACGCGGTCCCGCTGCAGGCTTCTCCACGTCTGCGAGGACCTCGAAGCTCTTCGTCCTCCTCGGCTTGGGCGGTTCCAGGTGTTCCAAGCTCGGAAGCTCGCCAGCAAATGAGCTTCGGAAGCGATCGCACCATATCGCCAGGGCTTCCGGATTGTCGTGGAACTGCACCTTGACGCGTCCGTCGGAAATGACGTCGCTGGATGGGCCGTGATGCATGTTGGATTCGTCAAGCGCGATGTGGCCGGGGCCACGCGACACGACGCGATTGAGGGCCATCTTGAGGCAGCCACGATCGCAGAAATTGGTATCAACAGAGGAGCTGACGCAAATTCTGGTCTCGGGAGCAGCGGTTGTTCTTGAAGATTGCTGATTTCAAGACCGGCATCATTGCTAGTGCTTAGCGCAAAGTTTTATGGGCGCGACCGTGGCCCGAGGCAGCCCAGGCTTGCATAATCTCACTGTGCAGCTGCATTCATCGAGGCCCGACACCAACATGAAGTCATAGCGGGGCACTTGATTTAGTGCTGCTTAGCCCAAACTCAACAGACATTCGCAATTTGCCTCCACGGGTTTTCCCATGTGGCTTTTGGTTTCTCTCGTCCAATGATTTAGATGCTCAAGTTATAAATACCAGGAAATTGGAACTCATTAGGTTTGCAACCTATCTCGTTGACCTCAATAGGGTTCAGAGAAATAGGTACCTATTCAGCTCTCTAGTTGCCCTGAACCCTCTTCTGAATATCTGCAACATTCCTATGGCCGCGCTCCTTAAGTGTCTCATATGCCAATCTATGCACATGGATACTTTCCGAAAACAACGCTCGACGGTCATTCCAACCGCAAAGAGACCGAAGTTTTTGACTACCAACCCACTGGCTGAAGCTAAGAGCAAGATGCAACAGAGGGGGAAATGACGGCCCAGCTTCGCTGGCCGGTACGAACTCAACGCCATTCTTGAATCCATATTCCTTGGCGAGAGATGTCGCGACCTCCTTCAGAGTCTCGTAACGATATCCAGAGATATTGAAAGCCTGGCCGGCCACGGCAGATCGGTTACTATGTTCTGCAAGAGCAACATATGCCTCGGCACAGTCATCGACATGTGTTGCGTGCATAATACTGTTAGGGTCTCCAGGGACCCTCAGTGTCTCAGTGCCCTCTCTCTTCTGATCAGCCACAAAGTCGAATATGGCACCATAGTAACTACTCGAATATCCAAAGACGCTAGTTGGCCGAATAACTGCTGCATCAAAGAGGCTGGCATCGTCGAATATTCTGAGGCAGTTCGTCGTACGCTCCTTGAGCATTTCCGGCGCGTTCAAAGGCGAGTTTTCGTCATGAGGGGCAAGGCCAGGTGAGCCATCAAGACCCGTCGTGCCATAATCCTTGCAGCCAGACGACCAGAGTACTAACGGACGAGTACCATTCTGGTTACTTTCTTCGGCGAGTGCTCTGACACAAGTGACCACTTCCTCGAAGTGTGCAGCGTAGCCAGTGACCTTTTCGGTGCAGCTGACAATGACATCGAAGGTATTGACTTGTTCGAAAAGGGTTTTCAGAAACGCAAGGTCGGTGAATGTGCCAATCACCGGGATAGCTTCCGAAAGAATCAACTCCTCGGCAACCTCAGGTCTTCGTATAAGGCCAAATGTCTGCCATCCGGCGCGGACAAATGCACGGCAAACTGCGGAGCCGATGTACCCGTTTGCTCCGGTAACGATAACGTTTCGACGACGCCTGTCGCTCATTTTGCTCTTTGTGTTGTTATTGGCTTGACGTTGATCTAATATGACCCTGCAACCTGGGCACATAGCGCTCTATATAGAGGCTCAATTACAAGGGTTGCGATCCTCATCATGGTCCTTGTCGAATGATGGGTTCGGCAACGATAAGAATTTGTCAGCATGGAGCAATTCAAAAAGCTCAATTTGTAAGGTATGGCATCACAGACATTAGTAATATGTCTCCGTTGACGTTAAAGGGTATCGCGACGCAAGATTCCCTGAGACAGTGAGGTGGGTGTCATCCAGGTTGCATGTATAATCCTTGAGAGTAGCAGCCAGTTGATAGACAACCATCAGTCACCCTAATTCATTCTCAACACCATATAGTCCCTTGTCTCGTCTTTATCTGCGTCCCCCGTCCAGCAGCGGCGGTTTGGCTCTATTGGTAGGTCACAACACCTTTCTTCGCAAGACAGCAAGGCAGATTACTCAAAATATTTACCTTACGGCCAATGGAAACCGTTGACGCACACAAAAGATGCATGTCCGTACGTTACACCACATCGGAATATCTAAGGGTCAGGTTGACAGATGCATGGCGTAAACTTTGACACCGCTCTATTCCATCCAGACAGATATTCTACAAGACAAGACAGAGGAATCTTTCTCTCACAAGAACCTCTATTGATGATACCATCTATGCGATCGACGGTTCTCATGACCAAAACTCTCTCAAACGAAATTCGTCGAATCCCCTTCGAAATTCCAACGACTATGCCGATGATGCGCGCCTCACAATCAGCCAGTCAGCCAAGGAGCCGACATCCGAGCCATGGGATGAAATCTCCGATGTCATTGCAGATCCCGCCTTTCAGCTTTTCTTTTTTCAGGTGCCCATCATCGCGTCGCACGTGGTCAACCTCACCACTCAACGAGTCCCAAGCTGACAACCCCTCAGTACTTGCACATACCCTTAGGTGAAAATACGAGGATCGTCGGCCCTCCTTTCACTCTCTGTGATACCAGACCCTCGTATAATAGTGCGTGTTTGAGGAGGAATTACATCTGATCGCCACTGCAGATAGTCATCATGTGGCCTCACGGGTCATCATCGCCGCCGTTGAGGAATGGAGGAGGCGTCGCAGAGAACATATAAGACCGGTCAAGAAGCAGCCCATCCATCACAGCAGTACAAGCACGTCAATCATCAAGACACATGAAATAAAAACTATTCACGATGAAGCTGACCCTTTCTATCCTTCCTATCGCCATCTTCGCTAGCGTCCACGCCATGCCCAACCCCATCGAACGAGATGACGTCCAGACCGTCCATCTTACGTTCCACGGCGGCCCAGCATCCTACGAGATGACGTTCCCTGCCGACGGCAAGACTAGACAAACCAGTTCGTACTTCTGCATCTTACGGGTTGCCAAGTGTACTGACTCCCATGGTCCTTTGCAGATAGCGACATCAACGTCAACATCATCGACGCTCCAGACTACAATGCCTTCTCGCAGTGCACCTTCACCACTAATGGGGAAAAGACCCTCGTCCAGAGCATCGACAGTGACGGATCGCAGCACATCATTGTCGGCCCTCCCCAGGTCATAACCGCGGTGAGCTGCCAGGGCTTTTGTGTGCCTACATACGGTAAGCAGAGCCTCATCTACCAGCCAATATGCGAGTCGTCGGATCTAACATGGGTTGTGAACAGGCGAGTGCTACGACAGCAACGGGCAGCCCGTGGGACCTTGCTGTAACGGGTTCTGCGCTGCCAATCGTTGCCGACCCTGGTCCACGGCCACTTCCTCATCTTAGAGTGGGGGGACATGTCAAGTATGTGCAGATGCACATGATGAGGGGTGCGATGGACCGTTGGAAGTGTCGCAGAGTCAGCTGGGTCACTCTCCTTAAGACTTGAGACAAGGGTTGTGGAGGGCACGCGGGCTGCACGGAACACAGGCACTGCTACAGGCAACATCAAGATTGACTTGAATACAAGTATATAGCACATATGAAGGCACAAAACATTGCAGAGAATGTAGAGGGCAAATACACGAGGCCTTTGCTCCCTTTCCACAAAAGGAATAAGTCTCTCAGCACGCATCAGGATTTGCAAGCTGAAAGAGAAGACTGTGAGAGTGCAGCTTTAGCTAACGGCTAACATGCATTCATGAATAGCAAATGATGTTGAATTGCCAAGTTGGTGTCAATTATCCGCACATCACAATGATAGCCGTGCAAGGCATATCATCCTTCCACGAGACGAAAAGGCACGGCGGCACAGCAAGGACAAGGTCTCATCAATCGTTTCAATTCATCCAACTCCCAAAAAAATCCCATACAAGTACATGCTTTTAAGAAATCGTCAAGTCATATCTTTTATAAGATCCCGGAACTCCTTCAATGTAATAAATGACAGTGTACACTCCTCCAAAGCCCAACCATGAAAGGAGATGTCAATCGTGGTTACAGGATCGTGATGTAAATACGCAACCGATGTATTGGTGTTACGATAAGAAATAGTTTATCGATCGTGGCGATGGCGAGAGTCATGACGATGGCGAGACTTGTGATGAGCTGGGGCCCTGTCGGCCTGGCTCTGTGCGAGACTAACACCTTGCCGCATGAGGCTCTGTCTCGTGCTGTTAGGGTGCTTCTGGCCCATAAAACCATCTACCAGTGCAGCACCCAATGCGGCGGTAGCGACCTTGGCACCTTTAGGTCCAAGCCAGGGGCTGGGGTCGTGGCGAGACTTCATCGCGGCCTGGGCTCCTGCAGTGAGGGCAGTGCGGGCACCAGCCTGGACCAGAGGGTTCTGCCACCAGGCAGAGCGAGCCTGTGTGCTGGCAGGCATTGAGTTACGGCGACCAGATGGACCGCTCCGAGTCTTCTGTGTGGTGGGAGGTCGACCGCGAGATGAAGGTCGAGGGGGGCCTCGTCCCTTGTGACCCCTTGTCTGGGAGTGTGGGCGCCGATGACTTGCAGCCGCAGCGCCAGCTGCTCCTGCAGCTCCAGCTCCGGCCGCATAGTAACCAGCATGGTCATCTTCGTCATCAGAGTCCGGGCGTCGCAAAGAGCGGCCCCGTGGTCGTGACTTGGATCGAGGCGATGGTGGCCTAGCGGACCGAGAATGGCGAGGCGAGTCTGGATCGGGAGCCCATGTTCGAGGGCGTCGTTTCCGAGATTCGCCTGGAGGGCCCCGAGCGTATGGATCAGGTTCGTAGGGATCTGGCACGGGAGCGGCCCGCGCATCTCGGAATTCTTTATCGGGTCGTTGTTCTCGTTTCATGCGGATGGGGATCTCCCGCTCCCGTCCAGGGCGAGGCTCTCGGGGCGGGCGATATTCTCGAGGCGGTGGTTGTTCATAGCGGGGCTCCCGGTCGCGACGAGTTGATCGGGCCTTGCGGCGAGGTGAATCCGGAGGAGGTCCGAAAGGCGGAGGGCTAAGATCCCGTGCCCGGCGATCAGGTCCCGCACTTCGTCCGCGACGCTCCGGCTCATATTTTTGAGAGCGAGAACGGGGCTCGCGATGCCGGGAAGCCATCACGGGCTCATCGGGGTAGTATTGACTGGGACTGGGTCGCCGACGACGTCTCTCCGACTTGTGGCGGCGGGGCGGCGATCGGGGTGGTGATGGAGGGCCTGCCGTGTAGCGGCTTCGAGGAGGCATCGGTTCCATGTCATCGTAAGGATCGTAGGAGTTGACGGGTTCGGGGGGCGCAAAGTCGTCATCGTAACGTGATGGACCGGCTTGATGCCGTTGTGGGCGATGGTAGGCCATAGATGGAGCGGCCGTGAGGATTAACTTTGGCCGGTTGATGAATGCCCAGGGATGAGATGGTCAAAATGGGAAAAAGGAAGTTCAAGGCTTTTGTTGAAAGAGAAGAAAGGTTGGTCTCAGGTAGGATTCAAAGCCCAAGAAAAGACTAGCACAACTAGCTTACTTGAAGTGTAGATCAAACAGCGGGGAGGAGGCAAGAAAAGGATGTTGGGAGCAATCCTTCTTTATGTTAAGGCAAACAAGACAGGGGGCCCTTTACACAAACGGCATAACGCGACAAGCGCCCGTCAGTAAAGGAGGGGAGCAGGCTGGGCAAGGTCTGAGACCAAGAGATCATCAGAGCTCAACCTCTGGTCAGGACCGGCTCAATCGTCAACCGGTCGTGACTTGACCGTGAGTGAGCACGAGGTGGGAACCATCAATCATGGCGCGCGGAGGGTCCCGTCCCCCAGAGACCAAGGTGGCGGGGCTGTGCGCGCAGTAGGGATGCATAAATTGTGCGCGCATCATTAATAGTGGACAATTCTAAGCCGCGAAACCAGGAAACCAAGACGAGATATGGCGTAGAGGTGCAGCGCTGGAACTGAGAACCAGCCATCCAGCCTTCAGCATCGCAGGATTTCGTGGGGGACGGCCGATGCAGGGTCCTTGTGGCTGACGTCATGCGGGTCAAGTTTCGCATGGTTGGTCGACTGACGTCAACACCCCCAACCAAGAGCTGTGAGACGATGGCCAACAGCCGGAGCAAAAGGGGCATGGCCGGCTTAATGGCAGAGTCGACATCATCCAAAATTCTGCTGGCGTTGAAGTGACGGTTGTATCAGATGACGTTGGCGTGAGGGAGCCAACGGTCACAGACGCGCGTGAGCGCCCCTTTCTCTGGTTTGTTCCGTTTAGCAGAGTCTAGACTCCAGAAGCGGTTCTCTCCCAGACAGCCGTGACAACACTCGTAGACCACAAGAGCATCGCAACGACTGAAACAGCGCAAGCTGCAGATTTCGAACGTTCTATGTGACTCCCAAACAAGACAAAACACTGTCGCAGCACCTGGGGGATCAGCCTCTGATGGACCAGGGTTGCATGTCCTCATTCGGAGTTTTTGTCACGGGGTCGTCCTGCAATGCCAATCCTGCTACCCTGATCGCCTACCAACTTTAACTCAGACTTCCAAGGCGGGCAAGAGAAAGGCAGGGCTGTCCCCGTATCAGTAAGAAATGGTCTGGCGCTAACAAAGAAGGGGAACAAAGAGAGCAGCGGTGACAAGGATTGCGCGCTCACTCGGTTGGCGTCCGCATTTCTAAGAAGTTTGCTCTCCCAACGCTGAACATGCCCGGGAAAGGCGCCCTCATCTGACGGCTAATAGCATTTCCTGCGGTTATTTTCTCAATTAGACCGGGATCATTCGTACCCATCCTGGAATTTGCTGCCATTTTTGCGCACCAGGAGCCCCGAAAACATGGAGTGTTCTTCGTGGGGAACATGGAAAGTCATGGTGTTGCGGTGCAGAACAATACATGATTCTATCTATCCCATGGCAGTCAATTATTCATGGCCGGTCCCAAGCTGAGATAATTACGCCATGCCCAAAGCCTCACCTCAAAAGTGATTCCCGTCGCGCCAAGCCAACGAACCGTCTCCCGTCCGAGCGCGTTGTGGTAAGTAGGCTTCTTTGTCTGCCAGGCCATGCACTGAAAGAAGCCCTTTCTCTCTTTCACGTACTCTGTCATGAAAGACAGGACCCCCAAGGCGCAGACCCGAAATCCCTCAAAACCTTTGAGGATGCATGCCCACAGCGTTTCCTTTGACAAAGAGGAATGAGTATATTAACCGGCTGGATTCAACTCTTTCACCAACTCAAAGGTATGCGATACTCCTGCAGACCATCAAAAGACAACCCGATATCACATCCAAGAATCTTCCCCCTCCTTTGAAGATGCCACGCTTGATGAAGACGGACACACAATCCGGTAAGCACTCTGTCATGTATAAAAAGCCTGGATTGAAGGTCTGATGTGTGAGCCATAGGACCCCCAAGGCGCAGTGCGAGACTCCACGCACGACAACTCTCTATTGATCAGGCCTCATCACTTGAGCCTTGCCACAAACCACAGATCACATCCCGTGCTGAGAGTGCGTCGAGGCGGGCTGCTCTGTCGCAGGCAACTATACAACAGTTTGACGTCAACCAGCAGCCATCGCGGGCCACCAAGGTGGGCTAATCGTTCACTCCACGCAAGCCAATCCACTACTAATAGCTCGTTTAGAATACACGGCATCCAAGGCCTCTCAAACGCCCACACTGCTCGCTCTCAGAGGCCAAGGCCGAGTGTGAGGACCCAACCACCCTGCTGCGGGAACGAGACAACGGCAACAGTGAAAGAGAACACCAACCAAAACGGACACGGTTGACGCGTGAAGCCTTGGCTCTTTTCAACAAGATGGCAGAGGGTAAAGGTAAAAAGGCCTCTGCGCCAACCCCCTTGGAATCCACGGCCGAGTCGTCAACAGCAAGGACTACTTCGACAACCATGTCTGGGTTTGCCCTGCAGGCCTTTAGAAACGGCATTCTCGAGCCAGTTGATTCCAAGCCTCCGGTAAATCTAGATGATATACGAGAGCGATACACCCAGTCTCGCGCAACAGCATCACCCACCGAATCCATGTATCAGGGCTATGCCAGGAGAATTGAGAGAGCCCTTAATGAAGCGAGCGTGGTCTTTGAGAGCAACAGCCGGCTACTGAAGAGCTACTCGGATAAGAACTACAATCGAGCATTCAACAAGGCGTTCACGGGCTTTCCGAAAAACGCTGACTTCAATGACGGCCTGTCTGCTCCGCAGCCCGACTTCGTCGAAGGGCTTGGGGTGAAAGAGTTTCACCCGTTACCGATCAAGGACTATGTCGATGGAGCGGTTCTTCACAAGGACCACCCCCATTCCATAACATTGCCGCATTTGGCTGGAGAGTTCAAGGGGCCAGGAAAGAACCTGAGACACGCGAGGCTGCAGAGCGCCTATGATGGGGCGACTCTTGTTCATGGAAGGAATCAGGCCCTCGATTCCCTTGGGGAACCAGCAATCGCTGGTCATGCCAAGGTCACAACATTTACCACGGACGGCACCAATCTGAACTTATTTGCCCACTATGCCGCTCCATCAGAAGACGGCACAACTAAGTACCACCAGTATCCCATCAACTCGACGATCCTTACGAACTCTCTTCAAGATTTCAAGCAGGGTTATAGGCAGCTCAGGAACGCCCAGGACTGCGCAAGGGAAGAGTCCTATAAGCTTAGGGACCAGCTCAAGGAGCATTGGAAGGCCAGAAAATCCGAGCCTGCCCCCCTTCCTTCCATCGAAGACGAAGACGAAGATGATGGCCAAGTCATTGACCGGGAGCCCATCTCCCGGCCTACACCACCCATGCCATTCAGACCCAGCAGGCATAGCAAGGCGTCGGGGTCGCAGTCCTCACATTCCATCGAGGCCTCATCGCCGTCCGATGCGGATATTGCCAGTGGCCGCGGCTACCGGCGGACAAGGTTCCATCGCAATCGTCGAGGTCAAGCAAAGGAGTAGACCTTTTCGTAGGCAGATGATCTCACCGACCGCCGCTTTCACATCGATGGGGACGGACAGGTCCTCAGGCTGATCCCCCAACCCAAGGTAATCGTCAACCACATGAGGGGAGCAGCCTCCGCACAAGGTCGGTCGGTAACTTGGACTCTATCTGCCCAGGATATGTGTATC
Source organism: Fusarium vanettenii 77-13-4 (assembly GCF_000151355.1). Lineage (NCBI taxonomy): Eukaryota > Fungi > Ascomycota > Sordariomycetes > Hypocreales > Nectriaceae > Fusarium > Fusarium vanettenii. The sequence goes on from NW_003315835.1 coordinate 18,507, forward strand.
GAAATCTTGGATGGCCGTGACTGTATCGAGGTCCTGCTACTGCGAATTGAGATAGCAACACGGAAAGGGGAGGGGGAGCGCGTGCGAGTTTGTGAGCTGAGAACGTTGTACTATTAATAAGCCAGAGAAGACATTAGAGACAGAGCCAAATTGACTGAGTAGCAGCCTGATGCCGACAGCAATAATCGCCCGGAAGTATGAAAGCGTCTGTAGTAGTCCACCATTGAATCCATCTGCCTCAGCTTAGATGTTAGGCTTGTAGGTCGAGCTGTAAGGACCGGGAGCAAAACTGCCGGCGGCCGACGGTGGCTAGCAGCTGGCTGATTGTGGCTCAATGGGCCAAGAAGCAGTTCTTGTTGTGGAACTTGAAGTTGGCGCCGCGGAGTCATAAGTACTACATACAAAGGCGTCGAGAGCTGTTGCGTTAAGGGGGTGCAGACTGTGCAGCCTTTGTAAGATGGGCTATTTGCAGGGGTTCAAAATTTCCCCGCCATCCATCCACAGGTGAGGTTGCAGTTGCAGAGAACACACAGGTTGCAGGCATAATAAGTTGTGGTTGCGACGCCATCCACCTGCGGTCGTGATAGTTTCACGATGCTGGGGGAAGCGAGCATGGGCGCCTTGAAGGATTAGAAACACAAATACAGCCACGGGAAAAAGCCCTCGTGTGCGTTCATTGGAGTGACGGCAAACAGCAAGCGCCAGCAGCAATCCTCGCCACTTCTGCCACGAGGATATTCGCAGCTGCAAGCATGCGGTGGCGGTCACTGGACTTGTCCGAAACGTTGCTTCTTGTCGGCCGAAAGGCTGTCATCTCCGTGGCCTATCCATCTCTATTGGCCCTTGGCAAGACCATACTAGATCGTGTATATTTGTATTTCCTTCACTAAAACCTGTTAGCAAAATTGGGTGATAAAGATCTGGCTCGGAAGACGGCTTTTTTCTGGGCCCGTTATCGTCTCCGCGCTTATCGCCTTCAACCTTCCTAATGCGGCAACACCGACAAGGTCTTATCGCGAAACACGCACTGGCCAGAGCCGCGACCTGCGACCTTTCCTTGACACACGCACCGTGCGTGAGGGTAGGGTTTTAGCATCGCACGCGACACAATCAAATGCCAAATGCCAGCTCAGCTCAGCCCAGCCCAGCCCAGCTCATCGCTCGATCTATCAAACGCCTGCAGTCTCTGATATCGTGGCCCAGCCTTGCGGAGATCAGAGATGCCCGCCGACGGCTCATTACTCAATTGTTTGCTCTCGTCCGACCGGCCGGCGGGTATCTGCCCACTACTATGGATATCCTGGGGACGGATTGAGTAGCGCCTATCGCTATTAGCTTCTAGAAGGGGCCCCTCATTCTTCTGAAGGACGATTTTACCCGCTTCTCCGACTAGAGTTGCTCAGGTGAATCCACTCTCTGCGACGCCATGTCTCAGCTGGCGAGCTCAGTTCACCCGTGTCCAACATACCAACATAGCAAAAGGCACACAAGATCGATCCTACATCAGCTAGGACCCGCTCACCAGCGCTTTCTAAGCCTGCCCTCGAGTCACTTGCTCCCTAGTCGTACGAACAGAGATCTAAGCTGTCCCATAATCGGAGCCGCATCAAGCATCATGGAACAAGCGATGGATGGAGACGTTAGTCTGCGGGCGTGGCGCCACAAACCGCCACCTTGAAAAGGCCATCGAGCCAGTATCTCTCACACCGTTCGATGCGCATCAAAAGGGCCGTTCAGAGAGGAGGTAGAGCTGAGGAGGACAAGAACCTCGGCGCGCAAATCCAACAGTAATCTCGAGCCCTGTGACTGGATCGCCGTCCCACGAGTGGCGTCGCACCGCTATCCGCTATCTTCTGCCGACTCCACCATACCCGACAAGTGGTTGCGCATGGCGTCGCATGGCTTGAAGGGCTGGAGCGATATCCGGGCCACAGCGTGGGGAATACACAAGAGGCGACGACAATTTGGGACTGGGATATGAACAGGCTTCATCAAAATGGAGAAGAAAAAAAATTAGAGGATGGGAGCGAGGGGGGGAAAAACTGGGGAGAGCATGAAAAAAAATCGACTGAGATGAGGGCCTCGGTATATCCGCCCGATTCGTGCTTGCCTCTGGGCTGGGTCCTCATTAGCCGCGATCAAGAATTTGCCATCAGCAAATTTGATCCCTTCCTTTTCCTCTACTCTCATCTTCGAGAGTCCTCGTCTATCGCGATACCTTGCTTGTATCAGGCAATTCGTTGCTGTATCCATTGGCACCTTTGTCGAGGTTGATAGCCTCAGATTGTCTCTTACAGTACCTCCCCCGGTTCACTTTGTGCCCTCTTGGCCCAGGGTCTTGTCACGAAAAATTCGGCGCGCACACACGGGCTACGCCATCTTCCGGCGGACACAGGACGACACAAGATTCGCTGCCGTGTTCTATCTTGGCTATCTTCGAGTCTCGGTCATCGGAGCTTTCCTATCCCTATTGTTACCACCACTACTGTCAGCGTTGCTCAATAGTCTTGTGGCTTGCCTGGAACTTCGTCCCCAGGACCCTTGATCGCGCACAGTTCACTACTCCATCGATATCGAGTCGCCGTCTTCCCCAATACGGTACACTCGTCCGTCGTCGCATTGCGCCGTCACCCGCGCCTTGCTCTGCTCGATTGTTGCTCCGTTGCGGCTTCTGAAGTCCCAGTCGCATCGATCTGCAGTGCATTTGCAACCCCCTTGCACCGCGTACGAGGCACAGCAGAACACCTCGTCCCTCTGTGTTTCCTTTGGTAGGTCTTGGCTCTTTCAGCTACTCTCTAGCACAGTCGATCTCTGTCACATCCCCAGATGGATGTATCCCCTCCATCTTGCTATAAACCGGGGGGAGACGCCCGAACCCATGTTCATCTCCCCCACCCCAGCTCTCGTCTTTCCCCGGGCTATCTGGCTATCTCTCTATCTTGCCTCGCCTGGCCACCCATCCCCCATCCCGCCCATCCAATCTCCGTTCCCGTCTGCCCCGAGGAGCTTTTATCGGCTTCCTTCCGTTGGCTGCCCGCCTTAGCTCGTCCGAACTAGGAACTAACAAGACCCAGTGGCTTCACCCAAGCTCAGAGATCTACGTCCCGCGTCGGCCGTTTAAGACTGTGCCGCATCCCCAGTCTTTGAAAGCTTCGTCTCTTGACTGTTTGCTTTTGCCAACTCCACCTGTTCGCGTTGAATAGGTCTTGTTCGAGTCATTGTACATCAAATCTTTGTTCTTTGTCGTTACTTGAATCTTCATCATGGGTTGGATGGAAAATACCAACCACAAGATCGCGGCTAGCGCCGTCGGTCGTTGGTTCCAGCTTGAGGGCTCAGGTCATGTAAGTCGCTCTTGGCAATCCTTAAAAACCATGGTATTTTTTGCTAACGCTAGGGTCAATTAGCCTCGCGAGCGCAAGGGCTCTCTCTTCTTCACTGAGATCCGAGCCGGCCTTGCCACCTTCTTTGCCATGGCCTACATTATTGCCGTGAACTCCTCCATCGTCTCCGAATCCGGCGGCACTTGTGTGTGCAACACCTTCGATGATGCCGGATTGTGTGTGCCCGATGACGACTATCGCCTATGTGTTGCGGGAATCAAGCGTGACGCTGTCACCGCTACTGCTGCTATTTCCGCCCTCGCGTCTTTCTTCATGGGTCTCTGCGCCAATCTGTAAGTTCCAACGCTTGTCTTGTTACCCCGACCAAATACTAACACCATGTTTACAGTCCTGTCGGCCTCGCTCCTGGCATGGGTATGTCGAAACTCCAATCACGCAACCTTGTCCCTTGCGAGCCTTGTTGTCTAAGTTTGGGTGCTAATACTTCCAAGGTTTGAACGCGTATTTCACCTATACTGTCGGTAAGTGCTTAGCCATCTAACCCCTCAGCTTCGACAAAACATCTAACAAGTCTAATTAGTTGGTCCCAACGGAAATGGTCCGGTCCCCTATGAAGTCGCCCTTACAGCTATCTTCATTGAGGGCTTCATTTTCTTCGGTCTTGCCCTCTTTGGTATGCGACAGTGGCTTGCTCGTGCTATTCCTCGCTGCATCAAGCTTGCCACCAGTGTCGGTATCGGTCTCTTCCTTACCCTCATTGGTCTGACCTACAGCGAGGGTATCGGTCTGATCGTGGGTGCCACTTCGACGCCAATGGAGCTTGCAGGCTGCCCCGAGGATACCAAGGTCGACGGAGTGTGCCCTTCCTCGCACAAGATGCGAAATCCCACAATGTGGATTGGTATCTTCTGTGGCGGTATCTTTACCGTGTTGCTCATGCTGTACCGCGTCAAGGGCGCTGTCATTGCCGGAATCCTCCTTGTCAGCATCATCTCCTGGCCTCGAGACACTCCTGTCACTTACTTCCCCTACGACGCCCTAGGCAGTGATAGGTTTGACTTCTTCAAGAAGGTGGTGGACTTCCATCAGATCGAAAACACCCTCAACGTCCTCAAGTTCGACATTTCGGGTTACGGTGGCCAGTTTGGACTCGCCCTCATCACCTTCTTGTATGTCGACATTCTGGACTGCACGGGTACTCTTTACGGCATGGCCCGTTTCGCCAACGTCGTCGACCCTGTCACCCAGGACTTTGAGGGTTCCTCGATTGCATACATGGTGGATGCCCTGAGCATCTCGATTGGTGCCGTCTTTGGTGTTCCTCCCGTCACTGCTTTCGTTGAGTCTGGTGCTGGTATTTCTGAGGGTGGAAAGACTGGAATTACTGCGATGGTTGCTGGCATCTGCTTCTTCATCTCCATCTTCTTCGCGCCTATCTTTGCATCTATTCCCCCTTGGGCCACTGGCTGCGTTCTGGTACTCGTCGGATCTATGATGGTCAGCGCCGTTACCGAGATCAACTGGAGGTACATGGGAGATGCGGTGCCGGCATTCCTCACCATTGCCATCATGCCTTTCGCATACTCGATCGCCGATGGTCTTATTGCCGGTATCTGCACCTACATGCTGATCAACACCGTCGTTTGGCTCATCAAGATTGCGACCCGCGGACGTATTGTGCCTCCCAACTATGATGAGCGGGATGGCTGGACCTGGCGTATTCCCGGCGGTGTTTTCCCCCCTTGGACTGTCCGACTTTTCCGTGGCAAGAAGGACTTTTGGCGTGAAGATCTTCCTGTTGCCGACACGACTGAGAACCAGGTGACGGTTCCTGATAAGGAGACTAGCTCCGATCATGGCGGTTCCGAGGGTAAGGTGACCGAGACGACTGCGCCTCGGGAAAAGGAGATCTAGACGAGTGATCGAAGAATGAGGTGGAATAAAAATGAGAGAATAGGAGAAGGTTGACATGATGAGTAATTGAGTATAAAATCTTAGGATACCCAACAAAAATGGAAACATGAAGCGGTTTTTGTTCGACATAGGCGTGTCCAGTGACAACTTGAGTGACAACTTGAGTGACAATGTCTTGCTAAGTTGTATGTCAGTCAGATGTGATGTGAGAAGCCCTACGGTTAGGCTTGGGACTTGTCGAGATCATGAAAAGCAATGTGTTTGAATGAAGCTCAGGGTCAACTGTCCTTCTGGCGTTGACCACTTTGTGATGGGAGCAGATAATTGACACATGTCACGACGGTTATCTAGCCTTTGCAAATCCTATAATATCCCTCTAAATTTTAGTATAACCAATGATCACAAAATAAGAAATGGAGATCTGAGGTATGAAGAAGCTATTGTTGGTCTTTTTTAAATATTTTTTAACTCTTGTAATGGGATTTAAGCATAGCGGCAGTATTCAAAGCAGGAAGTTCCCGTGAGAACCTCATATGAGAATGATGCTATATATTTCCACCACTAACTCCGCTTAAATGTGCTTTTGCTTCTCAGACTTGCATGTTGATTTTCACTCATCCGTGGCAACCTATGCCTTGCTGAGGCACAACGGCAGAGAGATCCGCTGTGACGACTCACTTCAACGCTGCACCTCACGCCATCAAGGCAATGTGCTTGAGTTCCCTAGAAATAGTCAGCAACAAGTCCTCAAGTCAATCGAGCCCAGGTCAAACATACTCTTGCACTTGGCGTCCAACCTTCATGGCCGGATACTCTCCCTCTCGTCCCTCATCCCTACCCAAGTCCTTCTGCCCCTCCCTAACCTCCTTCGCCCGCTGCACCAGCTTCGGAACCGGCACGAGATCAAAGTCACTTCCCAGATGCCAGAAAAGAGTGCTCGAGATTCGAACTAGCGGTCTATCGGGAAACTCGCGCTTGCGCTTCTCAATCGTCTCAATGGTCTTTTCGTTGACGACAACTTCGTGGTAGCCCGCCTTGATGAGGCCACCGGTGATGTGCTCGATCTGCTTGCCCGCTTGGACAAGAAGGTAGTTTCCGGGAGGGATCTTGACTGGGATCCGGTTTCCGGTGTTGCGGGCCCAGATGTGAAGGCCAGGATACCTTGAGCGGCCGTGGATGGTGAGGAAGTTGAGGTCTGTGTGAAAGCCAGCGAGGATGGTATCTTTCTCTCCGTACTTGTTGAGATCAGAAGCTGTAGGGGCAAGAAGATGCGGTCTATAAAACATGTGAGTTCATGAACATTGCGCAGTGCTGGATAGGGGATCAAACCCGTAACGTCCAGCGTCGCTGAAGAACTCAGCTTGTAGATCCAAACCAACAGCCGTCATCTCTGCCAGTTTCGACACGCTCGAAATATGGTTAGTGTCATATTGTATGAGTTTGAAACCAAGCTACTCACGCATTCTTCATAGACGTCCCCCATTGATTCATAGCCGGCGTCCACCGCTCCTTAATATGCGGCGCCTCAGGCACGATATTCGAAGCATTCAACCCCGGAAACTCAGTCTTGAACGGCGGAATTTCCGCCATCCTCCAAAAGAACCTGCACTTCGGATCCGGCGAATGCGCCGTGATATCCAGCGGTCTTTGCGACGGATGAAGTCTCTGAATCACATCCAGACACGGCTCGTCGACGGCGCACTTGGGCTTCTCGGTGTTTTCCAGCGTCACACCGATCTGGTAGCTCAGCTCGGGCTTCTCATCCTTCCTGAGGTCCTCTTCGGGCTGGGCAAAGTAGTCTTCAAGGATGTCGAGAAAGGTCGAGTTGTCCTGCTCCGAGACGCGGGAGTCGTGGAGGACCAGGGCGCCGTAGGTGATGAGGGCGTTGGCCGCTTTCCGACACTCGGCCTGGACTGCCTCGGAGTCGAGAGGATGGTTGAGATAGACGTCGAGGTCGATGACGGGGAGGTCCATCGACAATTCTTGGTTTGAGTCCATTGTTAAGGCTACGACGCTTCTCGTCGTGAACTTTCCACACTTGGGTCTTTAAAGGTATAGCTTCCGGATAGGCAGTGAGTGAGTCGAGGCAAGAACAACACGCATATATGAAGAAATATAAAAATTTAAACCCGCTACAAAGGGTCCTCTCACGGTTCCTGTTCAGGAAGTTGATGCGGACAAGGTCATGTCCTTGGTCCGGTCTTATCCATTGCAATCGCCATGATTGGCCAGCGACGTTGGAGTAAGAGCCGGAGCTGGCCGAAGCCCGACGGAGACGATCATGAGGTCGCAATAGAGTACAGTGGGTCTCAAAAAGTAACGACACATTTTCCCGTACCCCGCTTTCACTTCTACCTCCACCAAAATCATCACCAACTTCAATCATTCATCACGCAATCAATTTACGTCCAAATGGCCCCAAAAAGACATCATTCTCCTCATACGCGAACGAGGATTATTTGGAAATATAATTCGGGCGTGTCGGCCGCCCGGATCGCGCGGGAAGAAGGCATCTCTCGACATACAATTTACGGTGTGGTACGAAGATATCGCGACCAAGAGAGTGCCGCGGACCAACCTAAGTGCGGTCAGCCGCGCATCATTAGAGAGAGGGAAAGAAGGAGAATTTTGAGGGTTATTGCCCAAGATCCTCATCTTCAGATACGTGAATTAATTGAGGAAGCCGGGTTAAGCTGCTGCAGGGCAACTTTAATCTTATACCTACGGAAGGAAGGAATTATATATTATAAGTCTCTTCTTCGACCTTTCCTTAGTAAAGCCAACGCCAGAAAGCATCTACGCTTTGCACGGCGGTATATTCATATGGCTGAGGACTTTTGGGAGAAATAGACCTTCTCTGATGAGGTTATCATCGCTCGAGGAGAGGGCCAGAGGCATACATAGGTTTTCTATAAACCGGTATATATTCTTTTCATAACTACGACTTTTCTAATTATTTCTAGCACGAGAGACTCTTCAGAAAGAATATTCAGACACGCATACAACCGACAAGGCACTCACAGATGTTCTTTAGTGCTTTTAATCATCGCAGGCGCCTCCCGATGGTCCCCCTAGCCGGCGATCCAGAAAGCCCTCGCGGCGGAGTAACTGCGCAGATTATCCTCGCATGCTTATAGCGATACCTTCCCCGGATTGTGATAAGGAATAGTTACTTCCAACATGACAACGCCAGCACATTTATAGCCCACATCGTACGAGACTGGATCTATGAGTGGTGTAAGAGTCGAAGGGCCGAGGTGGTAGACTGGCCGCCTTGCAGCCCGGATCTCAACCCCATAGAAAACCTATGGGCGATCCTTAAAGAGAGGATTTGCAAGCGATATCCAGAGCTCACATATATGCCCAAGACCGACGAAGCAAAGCAGGCTCTTATTGCAGCTGCGATCGAGCTGTGGGAAGAGATTGAGCCAGAAGTCATCGATAACCTAGTCTACTCAATGAAGCGAAGAATGCAGGCTGTTGTGCACGCCCACGGCTAGTATACTAAGTATTAGATATACCAAAAGATACAGCTCTCAATTATCTATAGATTGATATAAAATAAGATGCAATTGGCCTTCATTTGGCTGCGCAATAAGGCGCTGAAGATGTAGTCTCATTTGGTGATGGTACTGATATAGCGGGGAAACCCGGAATGTGTCGTTACTTTTTGAGACCCACTGTAGGAGGGGGGCGGCGTATCACGGGGGCTGTGCGTCAAGATAAGGAAAACGCGGGGGAGATCAGTTGAAGACTTCATGTGATGTCGAGAGTGGTGCAGGGAGTAGTTGTTTGTGTGTCAGCCTTGTGGGTTATTGACAGATGAGAGCATGGCTTCTAACCTGAAGGAATGGTTCACTATGTCACATCTATGAGCAATATCCTATTCAATACCATCAGGGGCATTTCATGAAGACCTTCATGAGTCTTTGACGGATCTGTGATACAATGGTCCTCTTAGAATGAGAAAAGAGGTGCAAAGTAGAAAATAGCCCTTCAAGCCCATCTAATTATGCCACGTCCCATGAGATGTAAGTAAGCCAATACACATCAAACAGGTTGTATGGTGGGTGTATCGGGCATCTGCTCTCTCATAAATACATCACTTACCTACGCCAGGAACGAGGTTCAATAACCCCAAGTCTACCCAGCTGTCTCGATCCCATCTCGACAAGCTTTCACCTATTACAGCTACCCGGATAGGGCCAAAAGCCTGACTCTTCCCATAGCCCATCCTTGGTTTCAGTCCAGTCTCAACCAAAACATGCACTTCTGCAACTCAACAACAATGGTTCAAGAAATCTATTTCCATCTCGCAAGAAAACTCGCCGCCGTCGAGGCACTGCCCATCCCCAGCTTGGTAATATACACCTCTTTTCATCTTTACCCAACAACACATTTAGCTCTGCTGTCGCTCCGCCTCCAGCTCCCGCTCGGCCTGCTGGTAGTACTTGGCCGTGTCGACGCCGTGCTGGCTGTGGTTGACAAAGTTGAACCACGGGACCGCGCTGAACATGAGCGCAGAGTACCGGCTCTGGCGGGCAGCCACGCCCTGCAGATGGGGGCTCAGCCTGCTCACGCCGTACAGGGGCTCGCCCTTCTTGACCTTGTCCACCATCTCCCGCATGTCCATCTCGATCTCGCGGGCGTTCTCGGTGGCGCCGTAGAATCGGACTGTTTCCGTATTGTCAGTATTTCTCCAATCGCTACCGGTTATGGCATGTCGTCGACTTACGGCAGGATCGCTGGTAAAACCAGAGGAAGCCGCCGATGATACCGACACCTCCGGCCAGTCGCAGGGCCTTGGGGAAACCACCCTTTCCGACGTGCGAAGGGGCGAATCGCTCGAGGGCAATCAGGGCAACGGGCGCAAAGGCGGCGGCGGCAGTGCCATAGACGTAGTCGCTAGTTCGGGCATATCCAACAACTCTCTTGAAGTGACTGCCGAGGGTTAGTCGACGGTCCACAATCCAACCATCCCAACAATTGCAGCAGCTCGAGCAGTGAAAAACATGGGATATCGCAGTTCGGATCATCGCGGAAGGTACTCGAGGGGACAGAGGACGTACGGATCGTTGTCAATGAGCTATAATATCCATCTGATCAGCAACAGCCAATGCGTCGTCAATTGAGGCCTCACTCACCGGGTAAGGGGTCTGGATGACCTTGCTGGCCCCGACAAAGGAGGGAGTCTCCTGCTTGGTCGCGCTCTCAGACATTGTGCGGTGCTTCGTCCGGGACAATTCCTTGAATCCTATCACGAAGCCTTTCGAGGTCGTCGGTTTCGGTACATTCAGAAGCTGGAGCCGGCCGCCGGATTGGTGCCTCAGGACATGATCACGTGAGTGGTCAGCCCATCGAAGAAGCCGATGATTGGTCACGTGGGAGAAGTGGACCTTGGCGGTGGACAGAATCAATTAAGCTCTCAACGCGTCTCTTAGAGTTGGACGCGTCGTGAAAGGGAGGATCGAGTCCTTGGAGTCACTATCGACACTCAACACTCAGAAATTTTCAAAATGGCTGGCATTCTCTCGGATCCAGCAAACGGCCTGGATAATTACGACGTCGGCGACTTTTCCGACGACCCTTTCGGTTCTCCGCCTCCAGAATCCTCCTCCAAGAAACGAAAGGAGCCAGATTCCGGATTGGGAATTGATGAGGAAGTCGACGTCAAGAAGCGAGCCCGAGCACCCAATGTGAAGCTTGACGAGGATAGGTGAGACTGCATAACACTAATCAGCATTTTCTATGGTATTCTAATCCCGAATGACAGGTTACTGGGACCAAAAGGAATCCCCAAGCTACGGCAGAGAGCCCGCGACCTGAAAATCAAGGGCAAAGGCCATGAAGTACGCTGTCGCCATTCCCCAAGCTCTCTCTCAGCCAACTAACCCACTGCTATAGTTCTCAGATGCCGGCCGCCTCCTGTCCTTCTACCAGCTCTGGCTCGATGACCTCTTCCCCAAAGCCAAGTTCCTCGACGCCCTCGCCATGGTCGAAAAGGCCGGTCACAAGAAACGAATCGTAATCGCGCGCAACGAATGGATCAATGAGGGCAAGCCCAAGGATCACATTGCAAATGGGGAGGATGAAGAAGAGGAGGATCTATTCGGCGAGAACAATACATCACAGCCAGCGGGCCCAGAACCCACCACCACCACAACGGCGACAGAACCGTCAAGGGCAAAGACACCACAACGAGATGACGACGTACCAGATGACGACGACATCTACGATGCAACACCGCGACAAGTTCGTCACACTCTCCCGATTCGCAACGAAGTCCCCGAAGAAGATGATCTCGAGGCCCTCATCGCCGAGGCCGAGGGCCAGGATGCAGCGAAGAGGTCAAAGCCTTCAGAGCCCGAACCAGATGGTGATGATCTAGACGCTCTGATGGCCGAAGCCGAGGGTCATGATCAAGCACCAAAAAAGAAAGGACCAGAGCCAAAGGGAGGAGATGACTTTGCCGATGAAGAGGCGGCGATGCAGGAGATAGACGGGTTGTGGTGATAGAAGCCATAGAGCAATAGGCGTTGGGCGTTGAGATTTGTCATGATATTTGGCAGCCATTACGAGTAATGAAAGAGTAGCATTAGCTGCCTACGGCATCTCTACGTTCACATCGTTCATTGACATGCTGACCAACAGATGGTTACAAGTTGCCCGTCTTGTTCCCTATCCACTTTTAGACTTCACAACACCCCAACAACCACGGTCCCAGGTAGGGCTATAGCTTTAGTGCTTGCAAGCCAGGGGTAGCTGTCACCACCGACGTCAGTACCTACTCAAGCTCAAGTGTTTAGAGCTGGAGCTTCACAGCTCCGAAACAAATCACGTTTACAGTAGCAGTATCGGCGTCGGTCACAGAGATCACAGAAGGCACATAGAAGTAGTTCGTCATCGCTCATAAGCGTGTCATTGTATTTGTTGTACAAGAGGCTCAACCCGTGGTTTTCCAGTCCCCCTGGGACATTTATAATATCCTTGACGCCTTGCTCCGGGGTTTGACCAATACCCATACCCTCGAAAGATACAAAAACCAGAAAATTCATGAAAGACTGTTGAGTCTTGTTTCCCCACACACCGTTTCCAGACGTTTTATTATAGTAGGTAGAAGTCGGTTGCTCTGCTGGAAGCGAGTTCAAAGAACTGCACCGCTCTTTCGTCGTCTTGATTGTTCCTTGACCCGGTCGGGCCAGACAAACGTCATTAGTAGCTCCCGCGGCGGCAACCATTTTGCTCAGACACTGTGACAGCTTGCTGTCATCTCCGCGCGATCCATGCGATCCGCGCCACAAGGTCTTGACTTGTGCCTCACTTCTCTCGGAGATCAACCGCAATGCTGCCAACGTCGCATCCAAGTGAGGACGCGCCAGGTCGGAGCTGCTGGAAAAAATCTTCCTAAGAGACTGGAGACACAAGGTCATGGACCTTGGGCTCGAGGGCGTGGTTCGCGGCGGAGAAGTCACAAGATGACATAGCTTCCGAAGCGGCCGTGGTTGCGTCGTCGACAAAGAACTGGCTAATGTCGAAGTCGTCATAGATGTTGGACGAAGGAGAGGGGTAGTCGAGGAGGTATTCCTCGCTGAGGTTTGAAGAGCAAGGAGAATCGAAGATACCGTTCTTGACGAGACCGTTTTCAAGGACGAATCGGTCAGCGTCAGAGGAAGAGTCGTAGGAATCACCGAGGCTAAAAGCGACATCATCCGAAGCTGCCGGTGCCAGCCCAATGTTGGCGCCGTCAAGGTTAGCGACTTCTGGAACGACCTTAGCATCTCCGCCGACATGTGACACTGCAGGTCGGAAGACAACATCTCAGCAGGATGTTGTGCCAGGTCGGGAGAGGTGCTAGGGGTCAGTTCACAAGAAGTCACATCCATAGACGGCTCCTCCTTCACGGGGGTAGCGGCAGAGTCGGTTACCGGAGAAAGGCTGGGGGAGAGAGACGCAGGGTTGACAGTGGCGTGTGGGGGAGTCATGACATCGACCATGCCAGTGGCGTTTTGAGAGCCAAAGAGCTCTGGTGACAGAGTGACAGCGTTCTCTCGAAGGGAGTCCAGGGGAGAGGAAGATCGAGTAACAATTCCATAGGTGCGTCGGTACTGGGCGAGCTCGTTGGCGAGCAACATGTTGGTCCTCTGAAGCTCGCCAAGCTGGTTCTCGAGCTCCTTGTTCCTCTTCATGAGGGCTTCGGACTCGAGCCTCTTGCGTTCACGGGAAGACTGGGCGGCGCGGCGGTTACGGAGAACACGCTCGACACGACGCTGCTCCTTTTCATCTTCGGTCTTGGCTCGTTTCCTTGATGCAGTGTGAGGACCATGTTGCGACGTCATTGGTGTAAGTGGAGAGACATACCTAGGAGGGAGGTTTGTCTTGGGCTCAGGGAGGACCTGACCCCAGGACTTGCGCTTCTTGGTTGGCTTCTTCTGGGAAGAAGAGTCTGATTCAGGTGTTGAAGGCTCTTCCTTGATGGAGGCCATAGAAGGACTTTCTGCACCGGTAAACGACTTGGGTGTCATCATCTCCATTGGGTTCATAGTGGTAGCGTCAACTGGAGGTGTCGTAGCGTCGGTAAAGGACCCGGGGGTCATCATCTCTATGGGGTTCATCGTGGTAGCGCCAAATGGTTCATATGTGGGCTGTTTGGTTTGGTTGTGTCGGAATAGAGCTGCTTGCATAGCGGGAACCAGTTCTCTTTATGTTGAGGACACGTCGAGAGTTTGGAGGCTTGGAGCTTGTGGCATTTGGATGCCTGAGGCACCATCCCCTGAGATCCCCACCCCCTGAACGCTCGCTGAGGTCCCGATGGGGAAAGGTGGCGGGCGATACGTACCTCTGGGTACCAGGGCTGGCCGTCGTTACGAACAGGCTTTCAGGGGGCGCATCGGCATCGGCCCACCAGAAGCCACGCAGCAGGGCGCTGAGTCTTGTCCCCCACCGCTAGGCTTCAGGAGGGTGGCTCAACTGCAGGGGGCTGAGTCCATGGTCCGCGGGGCGGCGTGATTGGCGGGAGGCGGGCTGACACGCAACCTACCTGAGAGTCGGTGCCCACGGAGGGATCCACAGCCCGTTCGAGTTTCCAAAAAAAGGGGGCGATCAATCGGAGGCCGTGAGACTTGACTTGCGCACCCGCCTCTTGACGGAGCACGGAGGCTCGACCGGCCCAGGAGCCCGCGGCGCACCTGGGAGGAGACCATGTACGGAGCTTCTCGCTCCTTCTCCCTTGTTTCGAGCATGGTGCGGCGGGCGGCGGGAGTATTGTTTGCCCAGAACAGTCCGTCCGGGTCCTTTCTTAGGTTTCTTCAGGATGGCTGGTGAGTGGTGCGAGTCTATGTCGTGATTGGTGGATCCGTGAGTTGATTGATACCTACACTCGGTCGGCACGCGGAGAGGTATTGGATTGCCGTCCTCAGGCTCGTGTATGTGCTGTACATCTCATGTAGGCTGCCGAATGTTAATTTTAGGGGAGGCAACAATAGGTGAGCCCGGCTATCTACTCTACACGAGTCGTCGCGTCGTGTGGTGGTACAAGGCACCATTCATCACAGCTTCCCCTCACCCCAACGTCGTGAGATATGCTCTCGGCCATGGCTTTTTTAGAATTCCAGGCACAAGTGAGGGGGGACGAGTCCAACTCAAAGCTGACGCAGTAATGGATCAGCAACACATCAAAAGAAAATAATCCATATCTCGAGTCCAATCTTTTGCCTCTTGCGGAAACTTGATGGAGGAGCTATTTGCGCTCCAAGGCGTGTTCCATCTGCACAATGACGAGATGGGCTCATCTCAGGGAAGACGTGCGAAATGGACGGAAAGGAATGGCCTGGCACAGTGTGAGTCATTGCAGGCAGCCGAATAAAATACGCCAGGCTGCACTGTATTTTGCTTCGTTACGCAAGGCCTCACGGGCTGCAACGTTTCCCGAATAGCGCTCGCGACACTTGCTAGAGCCCGTCCGCCGCTCCACGGGACCACTCACTCCACCAAGACCAAAAGGCCGCGCCAGACAAAGGGAGTCATCCACCAAAGTCGATGCAGGGAAGCATCATCGCTTTGAGTCAGACCAAAGGGAGATGACGCAGCCTGCCACCAAGATACACTGAGATACCTACATACAACGCCAGAGTGCAGCATCGTGAGGAATCGAAACTAACCTCGGCCAAGGTCCCCAAGGGATCGGCTACAGACGCCGCAGTTCCAGGCAACCTCAGTGTTGCAGCTTGTGAGGTATGTGACCCAAAGAAGCCGGACAGGTCCCGAAAGAGAAGGTGATGGGGATGCATCAACGGAGGAGTAGCCATCATTAAGCCATGCCCAAGATACGACGTCGTAGCTCAACCAACTTTACTCGAGACGTCAAAACATGGAGTCTATCGCATCAACCCGACGCAAATAGGTACTGCCGAGTCTGTGAGTGATGAGCACCATGTACGCTTCGTAAGACTCGACTCGTCTCTTTCTCACTTACAGATCAGCGGCGTCTCACATGCTGATCTGACGCTGACTGGCGCAGCCTCGAGTGTGGACCTATGGCTTTCTTTCGTGTTCCAGGAAAAGAGCAAACACGGAAGATGGTGCATGACACCGTCCGGCCCTACCGGGTGCTATCCGACGCTCGCTCTAAGCATGAGCCCGTCTTTTTCTTCTTGCTGGCTCTAGAATCTCTGTCCATCCCTTGCTGGGGGGTAGCATATCCACCAAGACTCCATCTTGGCCATGATTTGAGAGCAGCTCGTCAAAGTCCACAGCGGACCATTCCATGTGGGCATCTTTTTTTACTCGCGTGTACCTTTTTTGGATCATCTCTGCCCTGAGCCAGCCACAAGCGGCCGCCAACTCGGAAATAGATCCAGTACTCCGTAGATAGTTTTCCCATCAGCGTCTCAACAGCATTTTGAGTTCCAAGCTTGCGCAGGCACACACGCAATTAACCCTTTGGAGAGCGTTGTGAGTTTAATTGATGATAGCATCACCTACGCCAAATGAGACCGTCAATGTCGCATCACATTCCGCAACTGTACTGTACCTGATGCGATTAAAGATTTTCACCCTGATGGAGCTCTACTCGTCAGTAAAAAGAAACTATTGTTGCACAGGAAAACTCAGCTCCAAGCCTCCCAGCCTCAAATTGTGATAGAGCCCGCCTCTCCGTCAAGCAGGCTATCGAGAGACGACGTCGTGTCTTAGCCCGCCCAAGCCCAGCGCATCACCGCCAATCCCCCTCCTCACCGGCCCCTCGGTCCCCTTCTCCTGCCTTCGGATCGCATCCCCGTTCCCTGGAATGTTGCGCTAGTCCCAGCCTGCTTGCTGGTTCTCGCGAAAAGCGGGCTGCCATGCCGTCGGGGAATCTCTTCTCCTTTTTCATCGAGGTTAGGGAAAGCGGGCGGACGATCCCGTTACAGCGCGAAACGGAGGGAGGGAAAGCCTGAGACACGGAAGGGAGAAACATGCCAAACTCAAACTCGCAGGCACACTCAGGGCTGAAACCCATTTGATGTCTCTTGTCTCACCGTAGATCTCCGTCTCACCAGCCCTCACTTTACCGCCCATTTCAGGGATTAACTCTTTCATTAATTGACTGATTGAATTCTCACACATCAGATCCCCCTCCAACGCCTCAAACTGCCCCTCCCTTCTTCCCATCAGGACCCTTACGATCAACTCATCCCTCGCTCAGCTCGCCTCATGCCCCTAGCTCTCTTCTCGTGTAGATAGTTCCCCAGCCGGGCACGATGGTACGTACGATAGTCTGACGATAGAGTTGCGAGCCAACAAGAGTCTGGGCAGTCGAGAAAAAAAGGGGATTGTGGATTCTCCCATTCCAACAGCCAACCACCCCTGGTCTGGCAATTTCACCCTTGTCAGAGCTTGATTTGATCCAATTGATCCCAAACTCGGGTTCCTGGGACCCCATTTTCAATCTCGTGGATCTCATAGTAATCTCATCTTATCTCCAGACATTATTTCCCCCCCCTGTCACCTCCCGGAGCTGACGGCCCAGAATACGACGAAATGGAAGCAATGGAAGCAGTTTACGAACCCACTGTAATAATAATTCCTCAAGCTCCGGGCATTCCCATATTAACAAAGTTCCCATCCAAATCTCCCGTGTCAGATAGCTACTGTAGTCATCTCCTTCTAAAACCTCGGCGTAAACTCGCTCACCACCCCGACAATCTCTGCCGTCACCCAGCCGCCTCGAAAGTCCGTCCGGTACGGCACCACCCGCTCCCCGTCGACAAACGACTGCCAAGGCCGCGCGTAGAAAGAGACGTAGCCCTTGAGGGCCTCGTACCCCGGCTTCGGTTTCTCGTAGGACCAGACCCTGTTGGCCAGGAGCCTGCCATCAGGACCCTTCACCGAGTAGTGTGTTCTGGGTCCCTTGAATCTGCACGGTGGGTTGTAGCCCGTGGGGGTGAGAGGGACCTTGAGGGATGACTTGGGAAGGTAATATTCTATATCAGTGTGTTAACGACCTGTGCGGGATCAACTTTGTCGTCTGGCCGAGAAACAAACCTGGTGGTCGATACTGCTCGAGAACCCAGAAGCCGTCCGACGCTTCAGCAACCTCCATGCCGTTGTAGGTGACTCGGACATGTCTCTGTATCTTTTCTATCCGTGGAACCTCTGGGAAGTCGTCCACGTTCATCTTTGGTCTAGGCGGAGGTGCCATTGGACCCGGGATTTGTTGCCGTACCCGTCTTTGATCGCGATGGGGCTCTTCTGAATCTGGTTGCTTTCGCTTCAGTTGCCCCTGCTGGCGTTGTGGAGTTGAAGATGGTCCATTTGATGCATTGGCATTCTGGTTATCGCTCGCTACCCGTCGCTCGGTTCGGCCTGGTTGAGCAGGAGGCAGCGGTGTTGCACTTGGAAGATGGACATTGCGAGTAGCTCTTCGATCGAGCAACTGCAGTTGTGGTGGCGCTGAAGGTTGCTCGTGAGTTATGACAATCGGATTGTCACTGCTTGAGCCCTGTTTCTCAAACTTGGACTGCTTCTGAACCAGAGATTGCCCAGAGGTTGCGCCTATGTTACGGGTATAGCTCAATGCGCCCCGGCCGAGTTGCCTCTGGTGTTGAGCAGCAAGTTGACCGCCAGTTGTGCGGGGACCCCGAGCATTGTTCCCACTCCGCCTGTCGAGAGACAACGACGCTTGCTGAACTTGATGTTGCGAGCGAGTTGCGGTCTGGCGATTTCCCGCATCTTGCTGCGTCAAGTGAGACCGCTGTGCTCTGTCTAGCTGCGGGTGTTGTTGAGCAGAGAGTTGTCTCGCGGTTGAGCCCGCTCTCTGGTCACCGCCATCGACCTGCGACAGCTTTTGTTGAGTTGGAGACTGTCTCACAGTTGTATCGGTGCTGGGGACATTGATCGACACCCGTCGGTTGAGTTGTGGTTCTGTCTGAGTTGTAGGTTGCAAGAAAGACGCGGTGTGCCCATCTCCCGTGTCCCCTTGTGCCTGTTGGAGTTGAAGTTGCTGGTCAAGCTGCTGGGGTTCCAGAGGCATAAGCCAGGTCCCATAATGATAGTAGCTTTCGTCTTCCTGGTCTTCTAGGTCTTGCTGCTCGAGGAACGACAGATATCCCTCAAACTCGAGGTCCAGATCCCTGGTCGACGTCTGCATCGTCGCGGTGTTTGTTGCAGCCTCGTGGACCGACCCTTGCAACTTGGAGAGAAGAGGCTTCTAGCAAAGAGCTGGCAAGTACAGGATAAAGGGCAAACTTATAGAAGCATCACAACTCATTGAATCTGGGATGACCGGGCTGTCGTCCTGTTTAATAATCTCCAACCTTGTCGCGATCCGTCCCCGTCACCCTTTCAACCATTCTCGTCGTCGCCCACCCACACGCACATCACACCTTGGTCGTCTTGTCTCTTTCCTCTTCCTTTTCCCGTCAGTCCGGCTCCCAATCTCCAAGCCTGATTGGTCGCCTGATTTTCCCAACTCCCCCGTCTCCCAGCAAAGTCCGATTAATATCGGCCTTCAAAGTGCAGCTGAGAAACAGGGTATTTGGCATAAAACATGGTGCTCTCTCCAGGGTAATGTCTCGCCTTGTAACCGATCCATTGGTCCCGATGCAAGATGTGGGAAGAATACCAAGCTTTTCGGTAATCAGATCATGGTAGATCTGCCTCTGCCAGCTCAAAAATGCATCCATCCATATCAGCAATATCCATACGGCTTCCATGGAATTCTTAATACTCTGCATTTTATCATGACATTATTTGATGCATTCATTATCCTCTTCCCAACAACTCCATCCTACTTATTAGCCAAGACCCTCCCGTGCCCAAGCGCTGAGTGGCTGTGCACTTTTCCAAGCCACAACTTTTCTTCTTTTCAGCTTCCGTGTGATTTTCCGTCCCGCCGTTGCGTCATTCGCCCACTCCCTCCCACTTCCCTGAATGAGTGAGAGTGGCGCCCCGCA
Source organism: Fusarium vanettenii 77-13-4 (assembly GCF_000151355.1). Taxonomy (NCBI): domain Eukaryota; kingdom Fungi; phylum Ascomycota; class Sordariomycetes; order Hypocreales; family Nectriaceae; genus Fusarium; species Fusarium vanettenii. The sequence goes on from NW_003315835.1 coordinate 38,194, forward strand.
TCCGTATTCAGCAACAGGGCCCCGCGAGTCGTCCATCACACCCAAAGGCCGCTTCTAGGCTTTCGGCGCTTCCATGCTGCCTGACACTCACATGACATCTACAGCCTCCTTCAACCTCGACAGTCTCTTCTAAACGAAAAAAAACTCTTCATCGCTATCGCGTCTACCCTCGTGTCCCCTCCCCTCGCAAAGAAACCGCAACAATGTCGAACCGTCAGCAGGCCCGCGACATGCAAGTCGAATTCCAAGCCCGCTTCCAAGCCAAGCAGGCCCGCCGCGAGGCCCAAAAGGCTGCCAAGCAGGACCCCATCCTCAAGAAGCAGATCCAGGACCTCCTCAAGAAGGGCGAGACGCAAAAGGCCTACCAAAAGGCAAAGATGCTGCTCTCCAAGCAGGCCCTCGCCCAGCAGATGGACCAGATGGCCGACATGGCCGAGCTCTCGGCTGCCCAGATCCAGGCCAACAATGCCATGAACCGCATGACGCACATGATGGCTTCGTCGTCGCGAACCATGAACATGGCGCAGAAGAGCACAAATCCCGAAAAGGTGCGCATTTATTTGCCTTTGTACCTCTCCGTGACAAGACTAACATGATTGTCCAGACCCTCGTCACCCTTGAGCAGTTCAAGCAGCAAAACGAAGAATACGCCATGTCCAACGGTATCTACCAAGACGCCATCACCCAATCCACATCTACCCAAGTTGGCGAGGACGCAGTCCACGAGCTCCTCGGAAAGCTTGCCGACGATGCCGGTCTCGAGCTCAGCAAGGAGCTCAGCCAGGCAACACCCTCGACGGCCGAACCCCAGCAGGCCAACGAGCCCACCGCTGAGGAGGAAGATAAGCTGCAGCAGCGACTACGAGCTCTGCGCGCATAGGTACAACCATTTTTATTCGGCGAGATACGGAGTAGAGCGCCCGCCTTGTACTTGGGGGGGTAAGCGATGCATGCATTATGGTCAACGTCGGGGGTAGACGACAATCACTTTCTCTTGGTTACGGTTTGGCGTTGGGGTTTTGGGAGGCGACTTGATTTCATGTTTGCTTTGACATGACAGTGAGATCAACACATTTATGTCGGCTCTGAGAAGCGTACAATAGACATCAACACATATTTCTAGCATTTGCTTTTTTGTCTTCGTGAAACCAAATCATCAAACATGTCGTCTACATCCTAACATGGACGACTCCCATCGTCAGTCAATGCATCATCGTCGTAATACCAATACCCAATACCATGCCGCGCCTACATGTAAAGACTAGCCACTGCCGTAATATCCCTCTTGATCATCTCCTGCGCCTGCTGCATCTTCTGATACAGCTCTGGATCACCAACAATCCTCGCCGCGTTCTTCACCTCACGACATGTCTCGTCCAGTCGCGTGATCGTTCGCACAATAGTTCCCTCCAGCACATCGGTCAAGCCGGTGATATTCTTGAAGGTCATGCCCCTCGCCCATTCGTACACGACCTCCATGAGGCCAAAACGGGGTCGTGAAACAAAGTCGTTGGAGTCGTCGGTGGACTGAATCACCTGCAGCCGTGTTTGCACATCATTGACCTTCTCCGAGATGGCGACAATAGTATCACGGCCGCGCTCAAGGTTGCCAGTGAGTGAGGGTTCAATGTCCGTCTTTTCCTGGAACACAAACGCCGACAGAAGAGCGGCGATTTCGGCAGGCTCGTAGTCAGCGAGCACATTGTCAAGGATGAGTTCGGTGAGGACCAGCTCGTCTCCCGAGTGGATCTCACAAGCAACCTTGCCCTTGAGCTGAATACGAGTTGCCTCATCGATGAAGCCGAGCTCCTTCAATACCTGAACACGCTGCTCGTAATCAGGCAAAAGTTGGAGGTTCTGATCCGACAGAGACTGCTTCAACTGAGAAATGTGCTCCTTGATGAGCCACTCATCGTGACACATGGCAAACTGTAACGGGGTTAGAACCTAGACATACGATGGCAGGAACTAGGCTTGGCTTACATGCTTCAAGAAGTTTGGACACTTCGTAGCTGGTGAGCTTGATATCGTCTTGACCAGGTCGACCCTCTTTTCTACAATCTCTTGCAGTTGGAGCTGCTTGATCCGCGAGAGATCAAGCTCCTCCCATTTATCACTCCATGAGCCGCAGAGCTCCTGAAGACGTTCCTTGGCTTGGTGATAGCCGTCACCGCCCTGGAAAATCTCTGGAAGAATACCCTTGGTTACCCATCTGGTGAGACACTCCACGTCACTCAGCGGAACGTGAAGGGTCTTGGTTTGCATCCGCTTCTTGCTCTTGGGAAGCTCATGGAAATACTTGGTGAAGGCAGGAATAAAGGGGAGCTGGTCGGTTGCGTCGCGTCGCTCTCGGAGGGACTTGATGGCACAGACGTGCAGTGTTGGATCCTCCGACGTGCCCTTGTTGCTAATACCGTCCGCTAGGAGAATGCCAACGGAACGAACACCGTCCCAGTTGAACACAATGAGGCGGTTCGAGGAGAACATTCTGCGGCCGATTGGGATGGCCAACATGCCCTTGTACAACTCGAATGTGAGTCGCTTGAAATCTTGGGCGGCCTGATGACACTCATCCATTGAAACATCACAAATCTCACAAGAGTCTCGCTTGACCTTTGCCAGATCTGCCTGTGCCAGCTTGACATCCTTCTCGTGCTCTGGAAGTAGCTGCTGTGTAGCATGCTCAGAGAAACTGCGCTTAATCATCTCTTCGATCTTCAAGGCTTCCACACGGAGCAGGTTGAGAATCATGTTGTATGTGAGTCGGAACTGGGATCGTAGCTTCGAAGGCTCTCCCAGAATCATGTTGCGTAGGTCTGCAACCGGAGGAGCGTCGTCAAGTCCACCAGGGGGGACAATGATGACTGATCCAACAGTATCCAGACCACGACGGCCAGCTCGGCCAGCCATCTGTGTATACTCACCAGGTAGTAGGTTTCGGAACGAGTGTCCGTCATGCTTGCGGTATCCAGAAAAGACAACTGTTCGTGTAGGGAGGTTCAGGCCCATAGCAAATGTTTCTGTGGCGAACAGCACCTTGACAAGTGTCTGTGCAAACAGAATCTCAACGAGCTCCTTGACGATGGGTAAGAGTCCGCCATGGTGAACAGCAATACCTCGGCTCAGGAGCTCTCGTAGTCTGATAATCTGCGGTAGCTGTCTGTCTTCTGGCTTCAACCGAGCCACAGACTTTTCGATAATCATGTGAATATGACTCTTCTCTGTGGCGTTGCAAAAGTCCTGGTTGCTGAGAGCATCGGCATTCTCCTCGCATCGCTTCTTTGAGAAGACAAAGATACAGGCCGGGAGGAGGGTCTGCTTCTTGAGGAACTGGACAAGATGAACCCAGAGGTTCTTGTCTTGCGCAACCGACGTAAAGCCACCTGCGCGGCCTCCACGGCCCATGTGGCCAGGGGCATGGCTTGCTCGAGGAGGTCCTCCACGACCTCGTTGCTGGTTTCCTCCTCTTTGCTGACCCCCTCCTCGGCCACCTCTTTGGGGTCCTCCTCGCTGCGGACCACCACGCTGGTTTCCTCGTGGGTTGCCTCCTCGGGTTGCAACGGTGGTTTTAGCGGCCTCGGGCTTATCCTTTCCTTGGATAGTATGGTGTGCGTCCTTCCAGCCCTTCTCGATAAACTTCTTCTCCGAATCCACAATCTTGTGGATATTCTTTCCAGCCCAGAGGTAGTGCTCCAGGGGCACAGGTCTCTTTGGCGTAGAGATGACATAGATGTCCTTCTGCTTTGTCCGTCCGACCCACGAGGCAAACTCATAGGTATTGGGCACCGTGGCTGATAGTAGAATGAGGGAGACATGCTCAGGCAGCATGATAATGACTTCTTCCCACACGACACCACGTTCAAAGTCGTTGACATAGTGAACTTCATCGAAAATAACAAACTCGACATCTCGAATCAAGTCAGCTCCTCGGTAGAGCATACTTCGCAGAATCTCGGTCGTCATGATTAGGCAACTAGCCTCAGGGTTGATCTGGACATCACCAGTAAGAATTCCCACCTCATCGAAAGTCTGTCGAAAGTCGCGGAACTTTTGGTTGCTCAGCGCCTTGATGGGAGAGGTATAGATGGCCTTTGTCATGTGCTTGGCCGCTAGGGCTATCGCATACTCTGCCACCACTGTCTTGCCAGCTGAAGTATGGGCAGCTACAAAGACGGAGTCACCATTCTCGAGATGGTAAACGGCCTCCTTCTGAAAGGTATCGAGTTCGAAGGGCCACTCCCTCGCCATGTCGGGAACGAGTTCTCTGAAGTTGGACATGTCGTGGTTAATATCGACAATGTGCGCCCACTCACGCCCAGCCTTGCGGGCACTAGACGCTGCAAGGACGCCATGAGGCTCCAAGGCCGGGAACTCGACGGGAAGAATGCTGTCAATGTCGTCGCCATCTTCGCCAGAGTCTGGTGTCAGATCTGGGGTAGCAGTTTCAGGAGAAGCGTCTTCGCTCGCATCGGGTGCAGCCTTGGCTTCCTCCGGATCCTCCTCAAGCACCTCCTTGATGGCATTCGCATCTTCCTCGTTGACGGTCGTTTTCTTGGTAAAGTCGATACCTCTGCTCATCCCAGGAGCAATCTCGAGCAGGCCACCTTCAGCACCTAGCTGAATCACCCTTTCCAGCTTGTTTCCAGAACCAGAAGACTTGGCAATGTCTCCAGAATGAATTTGATCTTCAAACGCCGCAGTTGCTTCAATGCCCTCAAGACCACCAGGCGCAAAAGGAAAGAATCCAGCAGCACCTCTCACAAAGTCTGCGCGATTGGCAGGTTTTCGTAGCAAGCTGGTCGAATTCTTGGCGGTAGCGCTGTTGGCAGGCACTGTGACGTTCCTGTAGCCTGTAACACGACCTTCCAATCCATGGCGTTGAAATCTAGTGAGAGTTCTCGTGTGCGGCGGTGCCACCTTGAACAGAGACGTGTAGTCAGCCTCAAAATCCCATCGTTGCTGCAGTCGGTTGAGCCATTCGGGCGAGAACTCTGGCGAGGGTGTGAGGAGAAGCTCCTCAAGGCTGCGCTTCAGCTCATCAGGTTCTTGGGTGCGAGGTTGGCGCTGGCCGGTGCCTTGTTGCTCTCCTTGAAGGAGGGCGTCTATACCAGCCATGCCCGTTGAGTTGACCGTGAGAGCGGGCAAGGTAGTGTAGGCAGCTTAGCGATTGTGTTACTGAAGTGTTGTAGATGTTGGAAGCTCCAGGTTGAAAGTGCCCCACCATTACGTTGTGATTCTGACACCCATTCCGATGCGGGACGTCCACCCCGCGACGGATATTTCGACTACCCTATATCTTAACACCAAATTTTGGGAAGAGCTTAAAAGAACCTGTTGAATCGAATTTTGGCAATTGAAGAGTTTGCACGTGTGAGTTATGGTTTATAGGCAGTTAAAAAGTTAGATGCTGAGTAAATTTGACAGCAAAATCAGAAACTATAAGTGGCCTGTAAGGACAAACTCTCAGCTTCAGCCTTATACCCAGACCGAAATCGGCATCAATTGGGTCAGCAATTTTATGCCATGGCCTCACATCTTGAACCACATACAAGTAGATTTTAGATCATTAATAAGACGGGTGCCGTGCCCTGACTGTATACATAGCAACACGGAGTAAAATTACATTTCCTTCCCTTCCGCACATCTATCAAGAAGCGTCCAACAGTTACGCCAGTTTGAACCAGCCTCCCATCCAGCGCCTCAATCCCTTGAAGGGATGACGCTCAGCGCTTCTTACCCTCTACCTCACTCGTCATATGAGCACGGGCGCCGTCAAGGGACGAATGCGCTCATGGCTGAACCGGTTCCCGTCCCGTCTCTTATTCTCCTTTTTACAGTCGCAGCAGCTTGGCAGCGTAGTCCTCGATCAGCTGCTCAGTGGGGAAAGCCATCTCCTCGAGCTTTTGGGCATAAGGAGTAGGGACCTCGGAACCAGTGACTCGCTGGGCGGGGGCGTCAAGGTAGTCGAAAGCGTACTCCATAGTCAGAGCAAGGATCTCGGAGCCGACACCGAAGGCGGGGAAGCCGGACTCGACAGACAGGAGACGGTGTGTCTTCTTGACGGACTGGATGATGGTCTCAACGTCGAGAGGCTTGATGGATCGCAGGTTGATGACCTCAACGTCGACACCGTACTTCTTCTTGAGGTTCTCGGCGGCAACGAGGGACTGACCGACAGTGCGGGACAGGGAGACGATGGTCAGGTCCTTTCCAGAGCGCTCAATCTTGGCCTTGCCGAAGGGGATGACGAAGTCGTCCTTCTGGGCAGCCTCGGACATGGGGAAGGCCTGGCCGTACATCAACTCGTTCTCGAGAACGACGACGGGGTTGGGGTCGCGAATAGCGGCCTTGAGAAGACCCTTGGCATCCTCGGCGCTCCAGGGAGAGACGACCTTGAGGCCGGGAATGCTGCCGTACCAGGCGGAGTAGTCCTGGGAGTGCTGGGCACCGACACCAGCAGCGAAACCGTTGGGGCCACGGAAGGTGATGTTGCAGGGCTGAATGCCACCGGACATGTAGAGGGTCTTTGCGGCGGAGTTGATGACCTGATCGATGGCTTGCATGGCGAAGTTGAAGGTCATGAACTCGCACTATATGACGGCAAACATTGGTCAGTAATGCGATTCGAGTATAGCCGATATGTAAAAGCTACTCACCACGGGGTGAAGACCGCTGAGAGCGGCACCAACAGCAAGACCACAGAAGCCAGACTCGGTGATGGGAGTGTCAATGACACGCTGGTCGCCGAAGCGGTCCAGAAGACCCTTGGTCACCTTGTAAGCACCGTTGTACTGGGCGACCTCCTCGCCAAGGACGAAGACCTTAGGGTTGGCCTCGAGCTCCTCAGCAAGAGCCTCATTGAGCGCATCTCGGACGGTGACCTCCTTGACACCAGAGCCGGAGCCCTCAGCGTAAGACCGGGTCTGGGAAGAGCCGAAGAGGACGGGCCTGGCGAGAGCAGCGCGGGCAGCGGCGGACTGGGCGAACGAGGTAGTGGCAGGAGCGCGAAGAACTCGGGTCGAGGCAGCTAGGCGAGCTGCAGGTCGGAGGATGCGAGACATGATGAAGATGGTGGACTGTCAATTGACCCGGGGAGTCGTGGGGACGGAGGGCGGTCGACGGAAGTCGGAGGACGGAAACTTCAAGATCAAGAAGCTGCAGATGCCAAACTTCTCTTGGTTTCCCGGGTCGTCGACGTGGACGTGGGAATTGAGGATGGTGATGAGCTTGAGGGTGGTGGTGCGAGGTGAACAACGTCGGGTTGAGAGAGGGAATTTCACCGAACGACGCTGTTTGATGGCCAGCTTCCAGTTTTTTTTTGGGGCCGGTCGGTACGTATCGTACCGGAACTGCGAGGTACCCGGGTCCTTACGAAAATCTGGTGGAAGACGAGGTACCCGCCCGCAGGAATCCCCGAGCAAACCTCCGTTAGCTCGGGGCAGCTTTATCCCTCTGTGGTCCCCGCCCTACAACGCCTTTGAGCCACCAAACGTGCGCCCCCCTATCAGTAGAATCGCAGCACTGTTATCGGCGAGAGGCCTATCACAGCTCAGAATGCTCCCTTGGCGACCCCGTCAACCAGTCTGTTGGGGGGATCCAGGGGAATTTTGGGGGACCATCCCCACTCACCACAAACAAAACCAAACCAAAGGGCAACAGAAAACGGTCAGGATCGGAGAAATGAGACACCGATGTTGGGTTCCTGATCATCTTCGTGGCCGTTGAAGAGTGGACATGATCCAATTCTGGCAGGCACTCACGATCATGACACTAGGACATATATCATGTGATGTTTAACATTGGAATATTATTATTAAATACCAGTAATGCCCCCAACTCCTCTGCCTTTCTCAATTCCTTTATATCTGAGGCCGGCCCCCTTCATGAATGCATCATCAGCCAGCACATGCTGCTTTTTCGACCCTCACAATTGTCTTTTCTATTGAATTTTGATTTGAAGCCCATCACTTTACGCAGCAGGCTTGCGGGCCACCATGAGGTACATGGGGGTGAAGAGGTGCTCCTTGGCACCGGCGACCAGGCAGTCGGCAGCCAGGGCGAGACTGTCGGCAGTCTTCTTGGTGCCGGGGGGAGCGAGTCGCAGAGTCTCGAGGACACCAGCCAGGCCGTGGGCAATAGTTCGGCCCCAGGTGGTCATGCGGACAATGGTGAAGATATCACCAACGGACTGGATGTAGCGGAGCTCACCAGCCAGAGGCCAGTACCAGGGAAGGGGGTCAGGGCGGTCTGCCAGATCCTCGTGGTGCAGCATCTCAAAGCCAGAGTCGTGGATGGCGGCAATACCCTCAGAGATCTTGCACATGTTGGAGATACCATCACCCTGCTCGATACCCAGTCGGATCTCACGGTGGTGGAGGTTGTCGTTGTCGTAGTCGTCGGTCATGAGCCACTCGTAAACACCAAAGACACCACCGGGCTTGAGGACACGGAAGATCTCGCTGTAGATGCCCTTGAGAGTAGGGGCATGGACAGTAGCCTCGATAGCGTAGACGGCATCGAAGCTGTTGTCAGGGAAAGACATTTGCTGCGAGTGAGTTAGCCAATGCTGGTCTTCAGAGAAGTCCAGGAACTACATACCATGAAGTCACCCTTGACAAAGGTGAGCTGGTTGGACAGACCCTCCTTGAAGGCGTAGTGGGTAGCACGCTCGATCTGGTAGTCGTTGTTGTTCAGGCCAGTGATGTGAGCGCCGGTGAACTTGGCGATCTCACGAGCGGGGCCGCCAACACCGCAGCCGACATCAAGGACCTTCATACCTTCCTTGATGCCGATGTGGTGGGCGAGGTAGTGCTCATGACGGGCGATGGCCTGGTAGAAAGGCTCGCCAAGTGAGTATCGGCAGAAGTGGAAGGACTGGCCCCAGCCGTACTCGTATAGATCGGTCGCGAGGTTGTAGTAGCTATCGGCCAGATGTTAGCACAAAGTGGCTTGGGAGTTGGCAGGCTAGAAAGCCACCGCCAAAGAGAGACAGAGGAAATCATGGGCGTCACTCACTGTCGTGTCAAAGTGGCGTACTCGGCGGTACGGGCCTGAGTGTTATGTTAGTCCCCGCCATTCAGGAGAGGGGCAGAGTGGTTTCATACAGCGCGCTCCTCAGCAGTCTCGTTCTCAGCGGGCTTGTTGTCCCAGTGCTTGAAGTACTCGTCGACAGCGGCCTGCTTGGCAGAACCGCCCTTTCGGAACATGGCAGCGACACCACCTCGAGCCTGAGCAGAGGAGCCGTGCATGGCCTTGTTGAACTCGGCATCGCGCTTGTGGTCCTCGCGCTCGAGGTTGGAGGCGGTCGATGAAGCAACCATGTTGAATGTGGGAGAGAAGGTTGAAAGGGAGGAAAAACAACAGCTGACAAGCAAGAGAAAGATTAAAAGGGTTGAGAGGGCGATCAAAAGTCAATCAATTGAAAAAACTCAGAGTTAGAAAGGGAACAGCGTTGGTTTTAAACATCGACGGGCAACGTAGCGACGGCAATGTCGACAAATTTCAGGGCCCTCCCCTGAACTGGGCCATCCATCTGCATCCAATCTCAATCGCGAATTGAACAGCAACCGGGCGCTATACCACATGCGGATTAGAGCCCCTGTCTATCGCTTGGGGTGTCGGGGGCGTTTTTTGGTCTGGGCAACTGCAACGCACTCGAGGCACCTGTGTGCCTGTAATACATCCCCACACGACTTCATCGTTTTGGCGGGCAAGAGCAGAGCTTGCACATGCTTCCGGTGCGCAACAGGGTCGCTGATTCGGCGTCGCACCCACTGGAGGACAGCCACCCCGGCACCCGAGTCGCTTGGTTCCGGGGGTTCTGGGCGGTGAGGGTGCAGTTTGCAGTGGTTAAGGAGCAAATCGGGCTGTGCCAATTTGCGAGAGCCCCACGATACGAATACGAAAGCGCTGAGTTCCTTCCGAAAAAGACGACCGCGCGTTTACTTGGACAACATCTCTGCATCAACTCGCCAAACAAGATTGACGACGGATCGTGGCGATGGTTCCCGGTTATGATAGATGAGATTTACTCATGCTCGACACCCTCATGATGAAACTCCTTTTATGACGAGTTGCGTCGTGTTGATCAATGTCTCCTCGGCTCGTTTTCGTACCTGGCATCTAATCTAGCAACTGGACGGATATATCCACTTGAGTGCCAACGTAGTGCAACTCCGGATCTACAAGGTATGATCCGTCTGGAGTAACTAGAAGATGATGTTGACGCCTCAGATCATGTATCCGATACTCTCCGTCTCAAACGGTCTGTCTCTCCGTTACCCTGTTTCCAAGATACAACTCCGGAGATGGCACGGAGATGGACAAAAATTATTATTAAGAAATGAGTTTGAATGAGCCAATTCATCGGAAACAAGGTCTAGTTGGGCTTCCGTATGCTTCCTTTTCCGGGCCTTAGGGTGAAATGCCGAGGCTTATCGATAAGGTAAGCGCCCCTCAGCCCAATGGCGGCCAACTCCGGCTCTGCAGCTGCATGCCTGAGGTCATTGTTACGCTTACATAAGGTGGCGGGTGACTGAATTTCTCAAGTCCTGCCCTGCGCGCCGCAACTCCAAAAGAACCCCGGCGCCCCATCACGATAATCACCCGGCCGCCTTTGCGCTTTCATCACTCCACCTATTCGCGATGCCGCCTCAGATCAAGCAGGACCTCAACCGCTCAGGATGGGAATCGACCGACTTCCCGTCCGTCTGCGAGACGTGTCTGCCTGAGAACCCCTACGTCAAGATGATTAAGGAAGACTACGGTGCCGAGTGCAAATTGGTAAGTAAGACCATATTGTTTTCTCGCGTTTTCGCGTAGACACAATGCTAACTCGTCTTGAACCAGTGTACTAGACCTTTCACCGTCTTTGCATGGAGCGCCACCCGCGCCCATGGCCGCAAGAAGAGAACAAACATCTGCCTGACCTGCGCGCGACTCAAGAACTGCTGCCAATGCTGCATGCTCGATCTTTCGTTCGGTCTCCCAATCGTCGTACGAGATGCCGCCCTCAAGATGGTCGCCCCGGGCCCGCAGTCCGATATCAACAGAGAATACTTTGCCCAGAACAATGAGAAGCTCATCGAGGAGGGTAAGGCTGGAACAGAAGAATACGAGAAGACGGACGAGAAGGCGCGCGAGCTGCTGCGCCGACTCGCCAACAGCAAGCCCTACTTCCGTAAGGGCAAGGCTATTGAGGATGCTGGCGAGGGCTCAAAGGGTGGAAACGCTGCTGTCGGCGCTGGCGTCGGCGGACCTGGACCGATTCGAACACGAGATACAAAGGCAGCCATTGCTGCAGGAGCAAAGACTAGCGTTAAGGGTCGCCAGGTCTTCCCCAGCGCTGCCCAGCTGCCCCCGAGCCCGCGCGATTGGCAGCCCCCTGCCGACAAGAACGTCATGTCACTCTTCGTGACCGGTATCGAAGACGACCTGCCCGAGTACAAGCTACGGGAGTTCTTCAAGGTCCATGGAAAGATCAAGAGTTTGGTGTGCTCGCACATGTCACACTGCGCGTTTGTCAACTACGAAACTCGAGAGGCAGCGGAGAAGGCGGCGGAAGCCTGCCAAGGAAGAGCCGTTATTGCAGGATGCCCACTGAGGGTACGATGGGGACAGCCCAAGGCCATTGGCACTATGGATAAGGAGCAGAGGGCTCAAATGTTGAAGGATGCCAAGCAGCGTCAGGCGGGGGGTCAGGGTCAACGGGCGATCGAGGGTGGCAGAGGCGCTGGAACCAGGCCAGCCGCGTTGCCTGCGCCAGTGGCAGCGCCCCCTGGAGCATCTGATACGCCTGCATACGCCTCTCTGACCGGAGACTAAGAAACGAGTACATGTCTGTCTTGTCAGCGGTTGAAGGGTAGAGTTGTATGTTTTTGGTGTTTGGCGTTTTGGAAAACGGACACAATGGAAGGACGGGCTTCATTAGCGAAACGGACAACTGAACATGGTGGATTAGGGGACACAAGAAGATGAAGGTTCCGATTCAATTCGATTCAAAAAGAGATAGAGAGATGATGATCATTTTGGGCATTATTCTTGGGGGTATGGTATCATGACAGTAATGTTACAAGATTGTACAATTGGAGACACTCCTCTTATTCTTATCGACCGCCGCCACCGCAGCAGCCACCTCCCGTCGTGTTGCCGCTTCCAGCAGTAAGGATAGACTCGTTGTCTCCTCGCTCCGTGTGCTCGTGTATCCGTAGCTCTGAGGCCATTGTTAGCATCATGACCTCTGCCCATGACAGGTGCAAGACTGCACTGTATCCGACTTACTGTATGTATCCTTGCCCTCCTCTGTCTTCTTGCCCTGCACCACGTTCTCGCGAAGAACCTTGGCCACCTCCTCGGCGTGCTGGATGGCGGCCGAGGCACCAGTGGAATCGATCGAGGCCTTTTGGCGGAACTCGTTGCGGATCTGTACCTGTGCGGCCGAGAGGATTTGGGTGTCACCTGTAGGAAGAGAATTGTTAGTATCATTGGGAAATAGTCGACTTTATGAGTACAAGCCAAAGAGGTTGAGGTATTGTCATGAAGCCTTTCGTACCTTGGAAGGCGATCCGCGCCGCGCGCATCAGGTGTCGGTAAGCATTGAGGGCAGGGACGGTTGCCATGATGATTATTTGAACAAGTACTAAACAATGACTATATCCAAACGAGTGAGAGGTTTGTTGTGACTTGTTGTTGTCGGCTTGAGAATCGAGTTGAAGGCGGCGATAAATCGGAAGAGAAAAAAGAAGCCATCCATTTGTCCCGAGGCGTGGAATTCCACGGCTTTGGTTGGTCAGCGAGATTCCATCCCGCGACCACTGAACTACAGTGGGTTGGCTTTGACAACGCTACCTATCGAACAGCAGACATGATGCCCCATGCTGGTCAAGAAACGAACGAGACACCAGCTCCCCTCAAGCAAAATGACTAGCTAAAGATACATCAGAACTATCATAAAGCTTTAGAGCTCCTTTGGATATTATTGCTATACTCTCTCTAATCTTTATAGGAGGATAACCTAAAGCGTTTATCTAAGCTTCTGTCTTTTTGCTGGACCGGGTGTGCCCGCTGTAACCACTCTCAATTTAGTGCTATTCCCACTGAAGAGGCGCCCCTCACCCCACCAAACCATTCATGGTGGGGGAATTCGACATGTGCGCTTAGAGAAAAAAAAGTTCACCACCAAAAAAATCGGGATTTTTCTCTCTCTTCACATCACCAACGACACCCGCCAGATCACACAACCATGGCTTCCGTGGCTACAGTGACCCTCCCCCTTCCCGCCCTCCCTAGTGGATGGAGCGCAGAAAAGGACTTCAAGGCTATCGGTCAGCTGTCCGAGGCCACACAGCGCAGCATCGAGCCCGTTGGCCCTCACTTCCTCGCCCACGCCCGACGAGCCCGCCACAAGCGCACCTTTTCCGAGGATGACCGCATCCAGGCCCAGGAGAGCGCCAAGAAGGTCGAGGACGGCGACGAGAGCGACGAGAGCGAGCCCGAGGACCCCATGATGCTTCAGCGTGAGGCCAAGGACTGGAAGGTATGTTTTGAATTTCTGGCAAACCGAATTTCTTTCAGCCTGTTGTTTTAGAGTCCCGCTAACACACTCTCTACAGACCCAGGACCACTACAAGATTCTCGGCCTTTCCAAGTACCGCTACAAGGCCTCCGAGGACCAGATCAAGAAGGCCCACCGCAAGAAGGTCCTCAAGCACCACCCCGATAAGAAGGCTGCCCACGGCGGCGAGGACGACGACCAGTTCTTCAAGTGTATCCAGAAGGCCACTGATGTCCTCCTCGACCCCATCAAGCGCCGCCAGTTCGACTCGGTCGACGAGGAGGCCGACGTCGAGCCCCCCAACAAGAAGCAGCTCCAGAAGGGCGACTACTACAAGCTCTGGAGCAAGGTCTTCAAGTCCGAGGCTCGCTTCTCCAAGACACACCCTGTTCCCCCCTTTGGCGGCTCCGACGCCACCAAGGAGCAGGTTGAGGATTTCTACAACTTCTGGTACAACTTTGACAGCTGGAGAACCTTCGAGTACCTCGACGAGGATGTCCCCGACGACAACGAGAACCGTGACCAGAAGCGTCACATGGAGCGAAAGAATGCCAACTCGCGCAAGAAGAAGAAGGCCGAGGACAACGCCCGTCTTCGCAAGCTGCTTGACGACGCCTCAGCCGGTGACGAGCGTATCAAGCGCTTCCGACAGGAGGCCAACGCCGCCAAGAACAAGAAGCGTTTCGAACGCGAGGCTGCTGAGAAGAAGGCTAAGGAGGATGCTCAGGCTGCCAAGGAGGCAGCTGAGAAGGCCGCTAAGGAGGCTGAGGTCGCGGCCAAGGCTGACCGTGAGTCTGCTAAGAAGGCCAAGGAGGCTGCCAAGAACGCTGTCAAGAAGAACAAGCGTGTGCTCAAGGGCTCCGTCAAGGACGCTAACTACTTTGCCGCCGGCGAGCCCAGCCCTGCCGATATCGACAACGTTCTGGGTGATGTTGAGACCATCCAGGGCAAGATCGATCCTGATGAGATTGCTGCGCTGGCTGGCAAGCTCAACGGTCTCAAGGTCGCTGACGAGATCAAGAGCGTGTGGAGCGGAGAGGTCAAGAGACTGGTCGAGGCTGGCAAGCTCAAGGACGGTGATGTCAAGGTCCTGGCTTAAAGGCGAGATAACGTTGGTACATGGTGTGTATGTCGGGATATGACGGTTGGTAGATAAAATAGATATGATGATATGGCCCCTAGATTAAATACGACGAGTTGGATATGCTCAAAATGCTATCCAGCTACGTTACCCCCTTCAAACCCCATCCTTGAATCTATAGTGACACTTGTGTGAAATATTGTGTGATAGATGACCTTGTTATTACTGTGGCAGCGTGCCTATTGCAAATTCCTTCTCCAAGCTCTCCCGAGCAGTCATATACCAATCATGGAGAGACCATGCGGTTGATACAAGTTCAATGTGTTCAGCCATACAAAAAGTATGGTGATGTTCTTGATTTCCTGAGCGGAGGTGCAACTCCTGGAGTTCATGTACAGTAGAGAACTAGATCCCCCAACCCAACGCCAGAGTAGGGATGAGCCTAAGAGCAGAGTAGAATAGGTATCCCCAGTATGTCCAAAATGACCAAACGCCCTGTATGCCTGTGCCCCTTGTCTTACAGATCATAACACCTCCCCGTGACCCTATGCCTCTCTATCCAAAGACTGTCCCAACACCATCTCATAATAAATTCCCTTCTTTGCCACCAACTCCTCATGCTTTCCCCTTTCAACAACTCTTCCACCAGAGAACACAGCAATCACATCAGCATCCCTGATGGTGCTCAACCGATGCGCAACAGCAACCGTCGTCCTCCCCTCTGCTGCCCGATCCAACGCCTCCTTGACCACCTTCTCCGACTCCGTGTCCAATGCACTTGTGGCCTCATCTAATAGAAGGAGACGTGGCTTGCGAATAAGGGCTCGTGCTATGGCGATGCGTTGACGTTGTCCGCCGGAAAGGGAGAGACCTTGGTTTCCACATGGTGTGTGTAGACCTTCAGGGAGAGAAGAGACAAAGTCGTAGACATTGGCTTGCTTGCAGGCTGAAACGATGTCTTCGTCTGAAGGAACACCTTCCTCAATGCCGAGAGAGATGTTATCTCTGATGGAGCCTTGATACAAAACAGGTTCTTGCTGGACGAGGGCAATGTCTCGACGATGGAGACGTCGATCCTTGGTCTTGATATCTTGACCGTCTGCACGGATCAGACCCGACTTGGGGTCGTAGAATCGCTCAAGTAGCGCAATCATGGTCGATTTGCCACAGCCAGAAGCACCAACGAGGGCTACCATCTTGCCAGACTCGATACCGATATCGATCCCCCGAAGAACCTGTAGTTTGGGACGGCGAGGATAGGCAAAGTCAATATCCTCACAGGAAACCTCAAGCCCCTTTTCAGAAGATCCCTTCTCGCTAACAGCAGCATCAGGGCCGTTCTCATCGTTGTCATAGAGAATCTTCTGGCGCCGAAGTTGAAAGATGTAGTTGATCGAAGTTCGTGCCTTGGTGACACTCGTACTATACTGGAACAGCATAGCTGCTGCTTCTCCGGAGAAGATGACGGCAATGAAGATGACATAGAACTGGTCGGTCGAGTATTCGCCTGTTGAGACAAGACGTCCACCGTACCTACTGACTGTCAGCACCCTATTCTTTGCAAGGGGATGAAGAATTGCTTACCAGAAGCCCAGAGCCATAGCCAGGAAAGAAGCCGACTGACTGAAGGCGTAGAAGAGCATCTTCCATCCCAAACTACCAATAGCTTCTCTCGCAAGTCCCTCAAGAGCACCACTATATCTCTCGATAATAGCCCGCTCAAGCGCCAGCGACGAGACAGTTCGAATACCAAGCACGGCTTCTGAAGCTAAGCTGCTACTCTTTGCAAACCGATCAGCTGCATCGTCGTCGAACTTGTACTCGAGACGAATCCGCACGTATCCCGAGCCAACGAGGACTGGCAAAGCGCCAAGTGTCAGGACAAGACCGAGCTTCCAACCGTATGCAACGGCGAGGACAGCACTGGATATGACGGTTACACAGTTGATCAGAATAAGCGCCACGTTGATTGACAATAGTTCCTGAAGGTTCGTAGGCTCAGCTGCCAACCTCGAGACGAGAGCACCAGTTCCACGATTGGGGTCGTCGAAGAAGGTCATGTCTTGTCGAAGGGTATTGTCAAAAAGCTCCCCACGGTAAACTGCCATGATGTGCTAGAAGACCAGTTAGTTCCATTGTTTTACTAGAGTGGCAGACGAATAAGTCTTACTTGACCGACTTCGTTGCTGACCCAGCCAGCAGCAGCATAAACAACGAGATTTCCAAGGGCAACAACAAAGAACATGAGAGAGAAGAAGTTGGCCTTGCTAACGTCTTTCGTCTCAAACGCTGTCATGGTTCTCGAAAAAAGAATGGCCAATGAAGGGTAAGTAGCGCCTGGGATGGCTCGAGTTAGTGTATAAGATCAAGCAAAAAAGGGGTCGACTTACCTCCAAACAATGCAACTATTACCAGGATGAATCCGTGAATCCACAATGGCCTCTGCTCTTTCACCACCAAGGCGAGACCCTTCAAAAGTCCATAGTTGATCTCATCCTTGTTGGTGATATCGGCTGTTGCATGTGCCGAAGCACGGGATAGAACTGGGTCGAGGCCAGCAACAGGTTCATCCTTTTCCGTATCGTCATCTTCCTCTGATGAAGCACCTTTACCAAGATCTTGCAGACGGACAAGACGTGAGTAGGTTCCGCCCATTTCAATAAGTTCCTTGTGTGAACCTTGCTCAATAGTATCGCCCTTGGCCATGACGATGATATTGTCAGCGTCTCTAATAGTAGAGAGCCGGTGAGCAATGACAATCATGGTTCGACCCTTTGCAACATTGTTCAAAGCCTGCTGCACAATCTTTTCTGCGTTTGGGTCGAGGGCACTGGTGGCCTCGTCGAGCATAAGCACCTTGGGGTTGGAAATGATGCTTCGAGCGATAACCACGCGCTGCTTCTGTCCGCCAGACAAAGATGCACCTCGCTCACCAATCCAAGTATCATAACCCTATCCCAGAGTTAATAGTGGTCCTTGAGACGGTGTGTCGCTACTTACATTGGGCAAAGTCTCAATAAAGTCATGGGCGTAGGCTGACTGACAAGCCTCGATGACCATTGCGCGCTTTTGGTCTTCTGGCAGGTCAGCCATGTTCGTGCCGGTGAGACCATCCACGACATTCTGATAGATTGTCCCACTGAACAAGGTTGGTTCCTAGTAGACACTGTTAGTACAATGCCTCTCTACCCCTTGATACTAGGGCCGTACCTGTTGCACCATCCTGATATTTGTCCTCAGCCATTGCAGGTTCAAACTCTCAATCGGGTGACCGTCGAGGGTAATTGAGCCATCACTTGGCATGTACCATCTCTCCAAGAGGCCAAAAATCGTGCTCTTCCCAGATCCACTGGCACCAACGAGGGCGGTTGTCTTGTCTGCAGGTATGTCGAGGTCCAAGCCATGGAGGATCGTCACATCAGACCGAGAAGGGTAAGCAAAGCGAACACCACGGAACTGAATGTCGCCCTTGAAATCGAGAATTTGTTCTCCTTCCTGAGATAGGGCGTCGATCTGCGACTTGCGGTCGATCATCTGGAACATTTCCTGCGCAGCAGCAGTTGCCTTCGAGAGCGCCACTGTCTGGGGGGCTATCTGAGTCAGAGCTGTAGCAGCGACGAGGACTGCAAAGATGACGCTGTATATCAGGGCCTGTAAGCAGAGTTGTCAAAGTGAAAAGTGTGTTCAGTACTCACGTTACAACCGTTCCAGGCTCAGTAATCTCTCCGCTCGAATACATCCTCATTCCCTGCCAGAATGCCAAACCGTAACCAGAGAAGATGCAAAAGAACTCGGTTGGGAAGAGAATGACGTAGACCAACGACTTCTTGCGGCCAACTCTCCTTGCTTCTTCAAGGATTGACGTGAATCGTTTCGACAACTTGGGAAAGGCCCAGAAAGCATGCGCAGTACGAATAGTCGAGAAAGCCTCTTCAGCCAGGGAACTCGATCTTGAATAAATGTCAAACATAGTATACTCGTAGCCAATGTCGACAACAACTGCAGCAATTGTGACTATGATATTGACAGGGACGATAGCAATGACAATCAGCGTCAGCTTCCATTGCACTGCAAAAGCGACGATGAAGGCCGTGACAAAGGTTGAAATGCCCGCAATGGTCAGGCCAAACTTCTCAGAGATACCCTGGTTGATTAGGTTTCCGTTGGTTGTGATTTGGCCAGGCACAGATGAAGAGGGAGTGTCAAAGAAGGCAACCTCTTGACGAAGTGTGCTCTTGACAAAATCGACTCGAAGGGCCTTTGTGGTTCTGATGGCGGCGATAGAGACGAGCATCTGGGTACTCTAGTCAGAGGAATTCACATGGTGATAAAGCGAAGCACTTACTGTCCATATGTAGGTCAATACAAACCTCCCAATGAACAGATACACAAAGTATAGACTAGGATTGTCAGCTATTGGCATGCCTTGAAGGACGAATGAGAGTCGGCTCGTACCTGTACTTGGCAACCTCCTTTCGATAACCCGCAGGAGACAGTTCTCCAGACACAAAATCGTTAAAGACGTTGATAAACTTGCCAAAGACGATATCCATGATAGGTAGTAACGTTCCCGCGCAAATCATAGCAATGAAAGCGATCGAGTTGAGGATCCATCCTAATCGATCGTTGTAAGTGAAGATGCGCTAACATTTGATCAGCACTTTACACTCAGCAGCCAGACACGCAAAGACTCACCAAGTAATACTTGAAGCTCGTATCCTTGTTTTCGTCTTGTGCATATTTTCCTCCCTTATCGCCCTCACCATCAACTTTGACAGCTATAATCGTCTCTTGCTGCTGACTAGTAGAACCACAGGTAGAGTCACCCGGCCGGGCCTCGTTCTTCTGCTCAGCCATCATCACGACAACCAAACAGACAGCCAGAAACTGAAAAGAGCAGAAAAGACAAGAGCAGCAGAAAGCAAGGTCATTGTTTTAAATTAAGCTTGCTTCTTGGCATCGCAGCCCGCAAAACCCGGGGAATACGGTACAGCCAATAAAGTCGATGCATCATCACGTTTTCTCGGCCCATGGGGGTGCCAGACAAAAAAGCAACTGTAATTTCCAGGCGCGGTCCTTTTTCAGCCTCTGAGCCAAATTCAACCTTCTCCAAGTCCTGGCTTATCGTAGTCCTAGATGAAGCGTACGTATTCGTCCTTCAAGAAAGGAATCATAACGGCTGATGAAATAGAGTTGAAACAGGGATGATTTGTTGGGAATTTGAGAGAGAAAAGGCATAACGTGACATGACGTCTCGAACAGGAGCCGGAGATTCATTCCTTTCCCTTCGGATCGAATCAAACAAGACAGACAGCCACACCTACTACCCAAAAACTAAAGCGATCGCCACATGGATCGGAGCTTTCAGCCACACCCCGACTCTCCGGAGCATCAAATACCCCCGGTTCGGTCTCCGCGGCGCCCGGACAGTTCCTCGAATTCAATCCTTGGGATTAAAGTAGCCCTCAAGCCTTTCTTGCGTCGTCAGCATTCATAGATTCCTGCTTTTTATGTTGAATGATTCATTGAAAATCCAAGGCATTTCTTCCAAGAAACTCTTTCAAAGCAAAAATATCCACCATCTTTTTTGGGTTGTGACAACCCCTCCTTTCTGAAGTTTGGTGCATATCAAAACGTATGGATCAGGCCAAGGTTGGCTCGACATCCGGGCCCGCGGGTCCCGATGACACTGCAAGACGAGCGGTAAGTCATTGATTTTAGCCAAAAACAGTCTTTGCTGGGCCTCATGTCGATGGTGCGCCCTATGCTGATGTACATGCAACCGGCCTTGCTCGTGTAAATGGGGAGACGTGCAGCCACACGACGACACTCGTGGGGAACAAACAGTTACTCTTTATGAATCAATGCTGACTGTATCCTCGATGGGGTAAAACAGTGTGATCAATGCCGTATGAGAAAGGTAAGCATTACCTAGACATGTCAAGTCTATCTGCTGCTTCGTTAGAGAGGTAGCGTAGATCACATGAGCAGATGGAATAACAGACTGCATGTAATAGATCCGTTGCGATAAAGACTGGCCTTGCTCCAACTGCCGCATCGCCAAGAGATCCTGTACGTCTACAGGCGTTGGCCAGAGACCTAAAGAGCCTCGGCAAAGAGTCCTGATCTCGTCCCAATAGTTGGTTCCCCCCATACGTCCTCCACCCATCCATATCTACACCCATGACATGACTTTATACCCCACGAGACGTCACCCCATACGCGTATAAGAACCAATCCAGGCAATACAAGTTACTGACTCGAGGCCTGGGTGCCCTGTAGTGAACGCAAGATCGACCAGATCGAGACTCGTCTCGGCAGCATCGAAACTATCCTCCGGGATCTAGCACAGCGTCCCGTTTCCACCCCCGCAAGCAACATCCAATTCCCTGTAACTCCTCAGCAGTCCTCTGTACAGCCTGGTACAACTACCGCCTCCACCGTGGGCTTCGAGAGCTCTGATGACGAGTCCGCATTTGGTGGTGATTCTGTCATTGCCCAACAGACCAACTTTGCCAGCGAGTTCCTTGAGCACGCCGTTGAGCGGACTTCGCTACAAGATGTCAGCCCCAAGATGTGGGAGGCTCTCACCAACTTGAGACAGTTAGCAGAGCTTCAGAATCGCCAGTCCATCAGCCATGGTCCTCGCTTCCCTCTCCAACAGCCGATTCCACAAGGTGGCCTGGTCCAGCTTCGAATGCCACCAATGGAGGTCGTAGTCTCTCTTCTTAAACGCATCAGAGGTACTCCTGCCAACCTCTCCTAACATAATCCCTTCTACTAACACATCAATCCAGCATCTCCACCAGGTCTCTTCACATTTGTCTGCTATTTTGTGGGCATCAGTGACTTTTCCAACCTTTGCCGTATGGTCTACTTTCCCACCGACGACTTTTCCGACTCGGCCTTTATCATCGTCAACGCTGGTCTCTATTACTTGTTCTTGGAGCAACACACGTTGACCGATAATGAGGTCATCAAGGAAGAGTTTGTCTCGTACCTTCATATATGTCGAGTCAACCTCGAGACGGCCCTGGCAAACGTTTCGCTATTCATGTCTGCCAAGGTCGAAACGGTTCAAGCTCTTTTGTTAGGTGTAAGTCAAAGTATTACGAGCTAATCACATATGTATACTGATCAATCGACAGACCCTATATGCCATAGATGTATGCAGGCCGTCTGTGGCCTGGCATCTGAATAGTGCTGCTGCCCAACTGTGTCTAACAGCCGGTTTCCATCGAAAGGAACACTCAGCCCGCGACCCAGAGGGATCCAGTGTCAAGGGCATTTTATTCTGGTACATTTACACAACGGACAAGGCCTTGGCTATACGGCTAGGTCGCGCCCCTGTAATCCAGGACTGGGACATTGATATCCCACGTACCTTCAACTTCGAGGGCATACTGAGTCTGGAGACCAAGGCGATTGCCACTATGTGGCTTAAAGCCGCAACACTCCAGGGTCGAGTATATGAGCAATTGTATGTGGCCCCCACTGCATAAACCTCGAATCTACAACTAACATGACACAGGTTTTGCCCGGCAGCGTTGACACAACCACAGGCGGTCATTGTCGAAAGAGCCCGGTTGTTGGCAACCGAGTGTCGTCAAGTGGTGGCGGAAGCGACTGAAAGCCGAGACTTAGCCATCGCCTCACTAGAAAAGATAGGAGCGTCACCTCTTGTGGATGTCCACGTCAAGGGCGACGAGGTACAGCTGCTCTCAACCATGACGCTCATATATCGAGCTATTCCCGCCCCAGAGGGCTCTATCAGCCGGTTTTGCGACGAATGTGTTGAAAGTGCACGACGGGCAGTACACACGCACCTGGCGTGTATGGAAATGGTGCGAAAGGATCCAAATGCCAAGACCATTTATGTCCATTGGTATGTTCTGACTGACTACGGCCTTTTACCCTTTGGATCTAGCTGACAACTAGTGCAGGAACTTGGTGTTGACTCCTTTTGCCCCCTTCTTCGTCCTCTTCTGCTATGTCATCGAGTCACTATCAACAGAGGATCTTGACTTGATAAACAAGTTCGCCGCATCCATTGCGGAGGCTGTCGACTCGTCCGAGACTATGACGAAGCTATTCCGACTCTGCCATGTCATGAGCAACGTGGCAGCGCTATATGTCGAGGCCAAGTCGCAGCAGCAAGAAGACCAGGCAATGGTACCCATCGGAGATGAGTTCGAGGTGTACTTGAGCCAACTCGGTTTCATGCCCACGGGGGCAGGGGATCAACAGGCCATGAATGCCACGAACGATCCCAACGCAGTGTTCCCTGAGGGCTCGCAGGTTGCGCAAATGGCGGACTGGATGTCGGGAAGTCGGAATCTGCTTGGGCTATTGGAAGAGGATATAAACCAGATAGGCGGACCTCAATGGCCCGGGCAATTGTGAAGAGCAGGCTCAAGTGAAATAGAAGGCTCTCAACTCTCGACTCGCTGGTCGTGACGATAATCCATATCTGTGCATGTTGGTGAAGTGTTTGCGAATGGCTTAATCCGTAGGGAACCTGGGGTCGTAGACTTCGTAGCCTTCATCTTCAGTATCGCTCTCTGCAGACACATTCTTCTGAAGACCTAAGTTCGCCGGAGCAGACTCAAGGACGTTATTTGGCTTGGGCTTCTCCACTGCTGGCCCTGATGCACTGCCTTCAACCTTAGTGAAGGCGCTCTTAAAGCCGCTTTTCTTGAAGCCGCCCTTCTTAAAACCGCCTCCACCGCCGCCGCTACTGCTGGATCCTTCTTGGCCGGGGAGTTTGATGCTGATAAGACCGTCTGCCTTGGCCTCGGCCTTGCGCGCACGTGAACCCGCGTGAGGATCACGGACCATGGCCTTCATGTCCTTGAGGCGCTGCTTGTGGCTGTGGTCATAGCTGCTGAGATGTGCCTCGTAATCATTCATACGGGAGTATCCTTTAGAGCACAGTTGGCAATAGAAGGACTTTTGGGCCTCACGCGCTGAGGAGGTCTGCGCTGGTGGGAGGGTTTGATGTCGCTGGAACGCGTCAACGAGGGGTTTTAGGAGAAAAACAATGACTTACTGGCGGCATGATGAAGATATCGGAAGGCGGCAAGCCGATATAGTATTTCAGGAGTGCGCAGACAATGAATCTATACGAAACTTGTACGACGTAGTATTAATGAGTGAAGTTCATGTGATGGATCCCAGATGGATGCTTGAATCTAAGATGAGTTCCGAACACGGTACGCTAATCCATTTTAGGTTAAACCATGGCCAGCTGCACTTAACCAATCGACACTCGGCAGGTGTTGCTGACCGCACGGAAGGTGCCAAGGTCCCCCGGGACCGCCTCAACGTCACTGTCCAGGGGCATCTGGCAGGGGCATTCCAGAACAAGTTGCCCCAGAGTTTAGGGAGCATCCCCGTTTCCTCTGGGCGTTGAGGCGCTAATCCCAACTGGAAGGAACGGCTTCCCATCCCACGCGCCATCATCATTTCTTCCCATCTCCCCACCAAAGTCCGTTGTCCTTCTCGACTTCTGTCTTGCAAAACACCCACTCCTCCTCGGCTGGGTATGGTTGCACCATGGACACCGACCAATCCCCCGATTCTCGAGACTCGCTGGCGGGCTACCTGCCTCTCCAACAACTTGATCCCACGCCGATAGACTTATCGCCAATAGATGCCGATGAGAGCCGCCGAGATCTCGGTCCACCGCCCCGAGGAAGCGATGATGGATATGAACTCGTGGATTCGGACGATATGGAGGGCAGTGCAGTTTCAATCAAGGCTCCCTCAACTGGTGCTCCAGGCTTGAGTTCAAGCGCAAACCTGGCAAGCAGCACTTCATCTGGTACTGCTACAGGTCCTGGTCCCATCTTCTATCGTGAGTTCTTTGATTTACCCTCTCGGTACTCTGTAATACAACCCATTGCTAACTCCACGCCAGTCATGCGGATTCAAAAGTTCTCGAGTTACGCAATGGGCATCTTTACATCGCTCCATCTCGCCAACGTCTCCCTCATCCCCGCCATCACCCGATCTGTCGCCGGTTCCGAGACCTATCTCCTCATGACTCGCGAGATCTACCAGACCTCGCTTACCGAACCCATCCTGGTCGCCCTACCTGTGATAGCACACGTCGGTTCCGGAATTGCTCTTCGTCTATTGAGGAGGTCGCAGAACATGAAGCGGTACGGCGCTGCTACACCGGGAATGTATGCGCTCCATCGGTCAAGGACAGAGCTCGAGGACCCCAAGAGGGTCAAATCTGCATCACTGTGGCCGGCGTTGAGTTACATTTCGATATCCGGCTATGTCTTTTCTGCCTTCTTCGCTGCCCACGTTTTTGTCAACCGCTTTTTGCCATTGCATGTGGAGGGTGACAGCTCCAACATTGGTCTGGCTTACATTGCCCACGGGTTCGCTCGACACCCTGCCGTTGCTTGGTTCTCTTATATTGGCCTCCTTGGCGTTGGATGCAGTCATATGATCTGGGGACAAGCCAAGTGGCTCGGCTTGGCGCCGTCGACAAAGACAGTCTGGGGACCCGGATCGATGACCATAAACAAGAAAGTCAGGACGCAGAAGAGAAGGAGATATGCTGCTATCCACGGTGTGGCGATATCTTTTGCTGCCCTGTGGGCGGTCGGAGGCCTAGGAGTTGTCGCAAAGGGAGGCCTTACGGAAGGCTGGATTGGCAGGGTGTACGACGAGATTTTTGCAGCTGTTGGGCTGTAAAAACGAAAACTCACGAAGCATTTGGGATGGAGTTTGGGTCATTTACACGGAGATATCTTGGGATTCAACATCGGTATGCGCATCATGGAAATACCCACAGTCAAGACGATGGAGAGTAGAGGAGTCAGAATATATGTTGATTAGAGTAAATTGGACATGACCATAGCTTAAAATTGATACATACCATTCATGAGGGAATGTCTATTTGTCTTTGTCTCATCCCCTGCGTTGGCAATCATCAGCGCTTCCCGTCAGATCGCCGAGTACAGGGTAGTCTCCGGTCAAGCACCGAACCTACCATCGCCACCGACATTTCCAATCAACCTGGAACCTTCACATTTACAACACCACGTTTCCAGCTCGACTTTCGAATTTCACCACTCGGCCTTCTTAGCTGTTCGCAGGCTTGTCCTGCACAGCGCCTGACCATCTGCCCAAGATGCCTCTAAAGCGAAAGCTTCCGCCCGCCGAGGGAAGCTCCCCGCTCAACGACGATATAGCTCAATCCTCGAAACGAATCCGCCTTGCGCATAGGGCCTACGACCCGCCCTCTCGCGATATACTGACCAACATATCGTCCGAGCTGATCCTTCGAATACTATCCTTCCTGTCCTCCTCCGAGCTTCTCTCCATCTCGCCCACCTCCCACCGTCTCTATCGCCTTTGTTCCGATCCACATCTTTGGCGTGAGCACTACTACGAGCGCTTCGTCCTCCCTCGAGCTTTACGGATTCCTGGCTTCCGAGGCGGCGCAGCTGGAGGAACAAGACTACAGTACTCTGCGCGACGGGCCGTATGGGCGGATGGACGGAAGGGCAGAGTAGTGGACGTCGGGCAAGACGATGCGCCCAGGAACGCAACCGAGGGCGTGGACTGGAAAAGACAGTACAAACTGCGACACAACTGGGCTAGAGGCAAGTGCGCAGTAGAAGAAGTCAGCGTGCGAGATGGTTTAGGGGACAGCGGTGGAAAAAAGAGAACGCTTGTCAAGGTGGTCGAAGGCATCGCGATAACGGCCGATTCGGAATCTGGACTGCGCGCATGGGACCTGCGAACACGGCGAACGATTGCGCAAATCGACCTCTACGAAAACGAAGACTGCAGCGAGAGTGCGCCGGCATCACTGGCAGTGGATGAGTGTGGCTCGGGCAACCTGGTGGACATTGTGGTCGGATTCGCAGATGGTGGCTTCGGAATATGGAGGCTGGATCCTAAGCGCAAAGAATTGACGAGACGATATCGGCACGAGAAGAGCTGCAATGGAGAACTTGTCGCGGTGGCATGCGGACACCCGTACGTGCTCACAGCGACAAGCGCAGGCTTGATATCGCTTTATACGTTCAATCGGCCGGCAGCCGATAGAGAAACAAGCGGGGAAGACGATACCGATGGCGACGACTCGACGAGTAGATCGAACCCGACGAGCGCCTCATCCTACAAACATACGAAGCCTCAGGATCCGAAGGTGACACAGGGGCACCTCCCACCTCCCTACCTCCTCACATCACTCAGGTCGCACACTACACACCTCCCTCTGGCTCTCTCCATCCGTCGCATGTCGTCCTCCGTGAGCGCATCCATCGCGTACACCTTCTCGGTGCGTGATGGATGGTGCATTGGCGTGCAGGACCTCCTCATCAAGCCATCGCCATCAGGCAACGACGAGATCACTTCCCGCCTCGCCTCGACGCTCCCTATCACATTCTCCCCAAAGCTCACGACTCTCTGCTACAGCCACCCGTACCTCCTCGCCACCCTCCCCGACAACACGCTAGTCCTACACCTCTGCACCTCAACAGCGACGTCCCTCTCCCTCTCCCCGCCGATCCGCCTATGGGGCCATACATCAGGCATCTCGGACGCTGAGATCACGCCCCGGGGCAAGGCCGTGAGCATCAGTACGCGGGGCGACGAGATTCGCGTGTGGGAGCTAGAGGGAAGGGTCGGAGGCAACAGCATCGAGGTACGACCTACATCCAGGCAGCCAACCGATGACGCAGACAGTCCTCCGCCACCGCGGACGCCTCCGCGAGTCCTAGCTGAGTGGGAGGACCGTAGGAACTGGGTTGGCTTCGACGACGAGATGGTCATCGTGCTCAAGGAGGCGCGGGACGGCCGTGAGAGCTTGATGGTCTACGATTTTACGTGATGGTGACTGTCAAGGCTGACAGATACGTCGGCGGTGACACCAACAATTCAGCTACTCTGTCGACCAGGGTGAGGGCCAAGGCGGCAAGAGAGCCAAATTCAGAACCTCATGTCAACCTGAGGACGGTAACTCGGCACCCAATGCCAAGTATTTGCTCGGAACCTAAGACAATGCCCCCATGGCAAGCTTCAACGTCAAGCTTGAGTCCATCAGCCTTGGAGATTTCACCGTCTCCCTCGAGCGCGTTACTTGGGGTACACGTTCATCTCGTATGAACTGACCCTGTGTGTAATTGTGGCAAACGCTATTAGCCCGATAACATGACAAGGCTCGCAAGGCCGCTTCGACTCTGCAAGTACATAGCGGAGGAGGCCACCGACCTGGCGCCCGTCGCTGAGCCCACCTACAGGGGGGTTACAGTCGATGGCCATCGGATCCGATTCTAGGACCACAGAACAATCCGAATGAACGAACAGAAAGCAATAGAAAGAAACGACTGCTATCTTGGCGGAATGCATTCCATAGAAGGAGTGGGCCCATAGATGAAGCTGTATCACATACAGTCAATGAGAGCAATCTACAGATAACGCGGGTGGTTTCGGCCGACGAGGCACAGGGGACAGGACATCATCCGGAGAATACCTATCTACCTATTTATACTTGCCAAGGCATAGCCCCATATGTGTTGGTCAGATCTTGAAACTCAAGACTCGCTTATTATTTCTGGGATCTCGAGTAGAGTCTAACGTTTCAATGTTTTCCAAGCGGGCCAAGCCATTGACCAATGAGCACTGACCTAGATTAACTCCTTGTTACAGATCCGTCCAGGCTGTGTCTTATACAATTATTCCGCAAATAATATCATGACTTGTTCCCACTTTGAGAGCTCCCGCGACGGTGGTTTACCTCTGCCAAGCGCCCCTCGCGCGAAACAAACGGAGATGAATCTTGGGAAAAAGGGTTTTGTTGATCAAGGTTTCTCCAGCTTGGCGGGTAGATTGATAAAGTATTAAAACATGGACTTTGCTGTTGATCTTTGTGTGTTTCTTCTCTCAGACAGCAACAACATTCGTTCTTTTTTTCCTTACTTACACTTTCGTTCATAGGCATTGATTGTCACTTATATTTCAACTGTATTATCTTTTTATCTATCCAATTGTATTATCCAAAACCCAGACTCACAATGTCTTCCTCCATTCTCTTCGCCGCTGGCGTCCTTGTTGGAGCCGCCCAGGCTTACACCCAGGTCAACGTTGCCTCTCCCTTTATGCTCAAGAACATCGATCCTATCGTCTTCCCCGGCGAGTACAGCAAGTCTCACCTGCACTCTTTCTTCGGCTCCGATGCCGTCACCGTCAACACAAAGACCAGCGCCGAGCTTCAGAAGGGCTGCACCAACGCCGAGAACCCCAACGATCTCTCCGTCTACTGGATCCCTACTCCTCTCTACACTGCTGATGGAAGCTCCTTCGAGCACATTCCTGTCTCGCGCTTCAGCGCTTACTACAACCTCGGCGAGACCCCTGCTGAGGTCGCCATCCCTCAGAACCTAAAGATGGTTGCTGGTGAAGCCAACGCCCAGACCCAGGCCGACTCTCCTGCCGATGCCAAGGTTGAGTGGATGTGCGAGGGCGAATCTGTCCCCATCGGGGAGAACGGCTTCCCTACCTCAACCTGCGGCACTCACCTGCAGCAGCTCCTCTACTTCCCCCAGTGCGTCAACGAGGAAACCCTCGAGACGGCCTACAAGTCCCGCACCTACGGCACTGCCAACTGGTGCCCCGAGGGCAGCAAGTCTATGCCCCAGCTTCGCTTCAGCATCCGCTACGACCTGCGCAAGGTGCTCCCCAACGGCTGGAGCGGCGAGGCTCCCTTCAAGCTGGCCTGCGGTAACGCGTGGTGCTCGCACGGCGACTTTATCAACGGCTGGACCGAGGAGGCTGCGCAGAACATGGTTGCTACTACTGAGGACAAGCGCAAGTTCTTTGAGGTCAACGGTGCTCTTGGAGGTTTCAAGGATGGTCCTACCTGTGAGGCCAAGGACGCTGATCCTGAGAACGGTACTAGCGATTATGCTGAGAGTGTTGCTGTCATGAGCAAGCGTGATGTCTCTGCTTGGGGATGGAAGTCCAAGTCTCGCTTCGTCCGATCTGCTTAAGTTGATACTCCGTCGAGCTCAACGACTGGATGGTTCAGGCTAGAGACAACCGTAGCTTGTACATAACTACGCGTAAATAAAAACCGAAATTCATTCAGACTGTACTCTTCAAATGTGATGTTCTCTCAGTGCCGTATAGCTTAGTATGCAGGACTATATCCGCGTATTGGGCACTTATGGTTGTCTCAAGTCGGAGTCGCCAGCACCATTTACATGGTATACTACGTACCTCACATAACATCAACGACTAGCAATTATACATCAGACATATCCCCAGCGTTCATATAACAGCCCTCCTTCTCCCACAGACAAACGCACATTGATTGTCTCGTTCAAGTATCAACTTGAAGTCAACCATGACTTGCTTTCGTGGCCTGCCCAGTTTTCGCAAATGACAAAGTCATGATTGAACCTTCACGGTAAAGGGTACCATGGACATTGCCAGACTGAGGTAAACTTGAGTATAACTTAGGGCCATTGAAATAACTATTGTATCTAGCCCAATCTCGGCATGAAGAGTTACTGTACGTCTGATGGTACTGTGCCTCTCAACACAGTGAGAAGCGCTGTACATCATCGCCACGACTATGATATGGGCGGCCCATGGAGGTGAAATGAATGCATTGTCGATGTGAATTCTGACACGACGAACGAATGGTAGAACTGGTATGGCAATGTCCTCTATATGCTCGGTGATGCCTATATGTTACATCCCAAACTGAGTGCCTATTCAGATTGTATAGTCCAGCGCAAGTGTCTTGGAGCAGGCATATGTCCCGGTCAGTAGGTCATTGAGATGGTCAACTGAACGATAGACCTGCTATGAATACCTACACTTTTCGAGTAGTTTAATCTTACTCGATTGGGATGTATGAGGACTTTATAATCGATGGTCCTCAAAGGAAAGACAGAATGGTGGGCAGTCCAAGAGCGACGCGCTGGACACGGCTTCATCAACAGCAGCAATGCGCGTCAGCACACATCAATAGTGTGTCAGCCTCGATAAACGAGAGGGACATAGAGCTCCGGCAGAGCTCTCACCTTTGTGAGCAGGCATCTCCCACCATCGATCGAGGCGTCGCACTTACGAAGCTCTGCGCCGCGACGTTAACCAACAATGGTAATCGCCGCCAGCCCAACGCCACTCTCCCAAGGGGAAAGAATGCTGGCGAACCCTGATACGCTCCATCGCGGGCCCTGGATCGAGGCAACATCCGAGAGCCTGGGGTTAGGCACACTCAAAAGGTCATGGTCATGAGCCAATGGTTTGCTAGTCTTTGACCGCAAGGCAGCACGGGCTGGAACTACCCCAGCTCTGACTACGCACTACTACTAGAGATCTGATGGGATCAACCTTGGTATAGGAATCGAAAAGCAAAAAAGAAAAAGAGTCATCATGTTGGGTGGCACGAAACGTACAAGCTCGTCGCAGCATTCCCCCCAAAAGGTAAATGACTGGTCCCAGAGGCTTGAAGCATCGAGCAAAAAACCAGGCACAGCCGGCTGGGCTTTCTCTCCACCGCTAGTCAGAAAACAAAGAGAGAGAGAAAAAGCCAATTCATCGAGGCAGACAGACATGTCATGTTGCACAACGAGGCATCTTTCAGGGGGTGGCTGTAAGGATATCATTTTCAGCCCATCAAGTGCATGGAGAGACTTGAGGCCACCACGGGATGTGATGACATGGCAGATCGACAAAGAAAACAATGCAACATAAAATGTGATTCAACAAAAGAGAAAAAGATCAAACCATTTCAAGATCTGAAACAAAGACGACGTCTCAAACCTTTCGACAACAAGCGCTCGGGACTTGAAAACCAATGCAGCGAGATTTGCATCCCTCATGCAATAAACATGCACATATGTGTGGCTCCACGGCATAACAGAGAGTGAGGCATGTCGTACTTTGACAGCGCATCAAGGGGGTGTTTTTTTCGAAACTCCATTTTTAGTTGCAAGGCACGCATCTTGAGGCGAAAAACGGGCCCTTGGACCAAGCAGATACTGACACGCCCAGGAACCAAAGCCAAGACCTAATGTGAGGTACGGCTACGTCAGTTGCAGCTTCGGGTGGAATTGACATTTTTTGTTTTGTAAAAAAAGACTTACTCTCGGTATTATTCCTCCGTTTTCCTTTGACCGCCCTCTCTCTCACCGTCTGTTGTATTTTCAGCCCATCAAAAGGGGTGGGTAAAAGGGGGCAAACCAGAAAAAAGTGCAATGTGAGTATTTCATTGGACAATGTTGATTAAAAATGCAAGTTGCCGTTGTTCTTTACCGTCAACCACAAAACAACAACCCCCGCCGGAAGTTGATTTTCACATGGAGAGGGGTCGTCGAGTTGGTTCTCAACGAGAGGAGACCAGTGGGTCTGCCTCTGTTAACCTCTAGTGGAGATAGGGACTCTTGTTGTTGTTGTTGCTGTTATTGTTTGCTTGATGCTGAAGAAGCAATTAGGAGGGGGAGTGAAGCTATCACTCTTACTCTTACTCTTGTCAATTGGTCTGACATTAATTGTCAGTTGGCATTGATCCCATCCCACGAGCAACAAAAAGTCATCCAACTTTCAAGCTGAATCACACCTCTTTCGAATATGAATTGAATTTTTTTTGTCAGAATTACCCGTGCACGCGGCCCGAATCTAGCCGCCGGGAAGAACAAAAAGAAGGGCACCTTTGTTCAATCGACCTCCGTCTAGATTGGCCGAGGCCCTCCCGAACGGAGACGGGCAGTCACGCCGAGAACGGAAACGGAGGCCCGACGTGAGGGAGAGAAGACGGTGGGTGGGGATCTTAACTGGAGACGGTGGAACGGTTCCCCGTGGACAACAAGTGCCGAGAAGAAAAAGAAACGAAAAAAAAGGAGGATTAATCCATGGATCTCCTAGGCTTAGGATCCGGTGGGGGAGATTGAACCCGAAAGCCGAGGCTGGCTAACGAGAAGAAAAAAGAAACGAGGGGTGATAAGCGATAACTCAAGACTTACAAGACTAATATCGGCTGAGGACCAGCTCTAAATGAAGCTTGAATGACCTCGTGACAGTTTCAACAACAAGAGAGATAACGATCCTCACAAGGTCAATCAACTCAATCCAACCCGAGCGAGTCAATTGAATCAACCTCGGGTTAGCTATCGCGGGGGTTCACACTCACTCACTGACTCTTCGAAGGTAGCGTTCAAGACGGAGAGCGGAGTGAACCAACAAAGGGGACGCCAACACTAGGGTTCATCCACTAAAAGCCGGGCGCCAGGGCCCCGGGTGACACAGACAGAGTCAAACCATGACGTCTTCCAACCTACAAGGAACACACACACGCCCGGTCGCGTTCTAGATCGCGCCGGATCTTTCTCTGGGCTGCCTTTGCTACTGCACGACTCGCTCCGTAACCTTGGTTTTTCCCAATGTCAATGCAAGGCGTGCTTGGAATGACCACCACCACCCCGTTTCTGAGGGAGAATTAATGATGAATGCGCGCGCCTCCATGCTAATCGGGCGCGCATCAAGACCCAAGACAGGCGTCGGCTCGATGCTGCTGAGTGCTGAGACAATGCTGATGACTTGCTGACACCCGTGAGTCTCGGGTGCCCTCTTCCGTCCTGATCCTGCGCTGGGCCCATGTCCTGTCCCCGTTGCGTACTGCTCCTGCGCTGCTGATGTGCTCAGACTCACCGTCCAAGCCGCACGTCTCAAACTCTCTCTCACACACAGCAGCAACAAAACTTGTTCGCCAGTGTCTCAGACTGGTCAAGTGACTGGGCGTAGCAGCAGCGTAAAAGGGGGGACGAGCCAAAGTTGCTTCACGGGACCTTCCTCGTGAGCCCGACACAGACGCACACAGCCTTGAGCCTCCTCTAAATCATCCTCTCACCGTCCAGAGCCGCCCTCTCTCGTGTCAATGCCCCAGCCCATTCGGGAAACGGAATGGATGGATGGGAGGGTAACGCGCGCCGAGCGGGCCGTTTCACAAGGCAAGGGATTGGAGCCCTTGTCCCCCAGCTTAGCCAGCCTTGATGAGCAGTCATGGAGGGTAGACGCCATCCTCTTGTTGTGTCTTGGTTGTTTGTCTCCAGCCAGCCTAGCGTGAGGCAGTCTCTTTGTCCTTGTCCATCCTTTGTCCTGGCTGGTGTGTCTGTCTTGCATTCGTCCCTGCCTACACATGTGAATCAATCATATCCTGCTATCGCCCAACTGATAAGCACGTCCCAACACTAGACGAGACGCCTTGTCATGCGCTCCCTCTATTGCTCACCTGCCAGAGGGTTGATTCATGATCCGATATGGATGGAAATGGTGGGGAGAACAACCAAGTCCTGGACTTTCTGTCTGTCTGCCCGCACCAAAAACTCCGATGAGAAACAGCCCATTTGCCGACCGATGTTTGTTCCGAATCGGAACGGAATCCATACTAACTCATTTCTAGTCCAGCATAGCATCCAAGGCAGAAGAGGCGTGTAGAATGCGACTGGTTGGTCGCAATCCATAATCAAGTTTCTGAAGCATCTTGGAAGATGCACGTCCACCTAGTCCATGTTGGCTGCATCGAATTGCTTCTCGGCTGGCTGGTCGGCTCGCATCTCCTCTTGTTGCTGCTGATGTGATCACACTTGGAGTAGAGACAGACAGTAGAGCGCACAGCCATTGCCCGCCCTTGTACCGAGTAGTACCCAATTGCCTGCCGCTCCATTGCCAATCTATCGTTATTGCTGACAATTGCACTCGGCTTGGCCGGATATTCGATTCTTCAAAGTCCGACCGTGTCCGGCGCATTCAAGTCGACCGGCGTAAATAATTAAACAAATTCCGTCAAATCCGAATGGACATGGTTAATTCCTCATGGGAAAAGCCGAAAACTAGTTAAAATTGCCACTGTGCAGTGCGTAATTCGTAATGCGCCAGAGAGCCTGAATGCGACGAGGTCCAATGCGAAGCTGTCGCACGCTGACATTGGATGGCGCCTTGTCGCATTTCCAGTCCAGCACAGCACTGTACTGTACTGTACCGTCTGCCCTGTGCTCATCTTGACACTGACCGACCAACCTCTCCACACATTATGAGCCCACATACACATGGACCACAGCACCTAATGCAACTCACAGAGTCCAACAAGCACAGGTCCGTCTCATGTCATCGAGAGATGATGACGTTGGCTTTCGGCGGGCATGGAAATGCCATCATCCCATCCCCCATCAACAACAACTCGATCCTCAAGCGCCCTGGTCACCAATCAGCAACACTTCCAGAAGCCCCAGAGCCCCAGTACGGGACGGGAGTCTCTCCTTATCGATAGCCCACCGCCCATGCTCATGCCCATGCCCATGCCCATGCCCATCACCCTCACCCATCCCACGCCCCCCTGTCCCATGCAAGAGTGCGCCCCCATGCACACCAGCACGCTAGGCCAGACATGACTTGGCGCCAGGCCTTGTTTCGGCCTCTTTTAGTGCTCTTCTGAGGCAGACCCAGCCTGCTTCTCCATATCCTGTGACTCACATCTCGTCGGTGTGGGGGGATGCGCTGCGAGAGAGTCCAGAGGTTGGGTATGCTGCACGAAGTGTATACGCATACAGCAGGGCAGTCAATAACTGAGCGACGAGGCATTGGAATTTGGAATCCTGGAAAGAGGGACAGCAACCTGAACCTGGTGGCGGTGTCTCCAAAGTGCTCCAGTCTGGGTACCCAAACACTTTGTGAGGCCGCCCGTCAGATTGCAAGTATCCCAACCTTGGCCACTCGGAGACCCTCCCCGAATTCCATTGGAGGTCACCGAGAACCAGGCTGCGCTTTATCACTCCAGAACCTCCATGGCTCAGACCAGCTGTCACGCGGGCCCCTATTAAGCCCTTGGATGATTGACGACGACGCGACGGGACATGGAACAAGGAACTTGCCACGGGGGTCGCAGCCTGGCGCGACAGACTTCCAATTGAATTCGCCTCGTCTTGTCACCTCGTTGCCTGTCACTTGGAGGGAAGCGCTTGCGCTGGACGTTATCAATTGACAATTGCCAAGTGCCCGCGTCTTGCGCCCGTTGTCGGCTGCGGCCAATTCGGTCTTCTCTGCGCACGACAAGATCCCATGGTTTGTTGGGTCGACGAGCAAACATCCGACATTGGATCCGTGTAAATGAGCACCGGCCATCGGGTGAGCCACATCGGCGTCGTGTCGGCCGCGGTGGGGGTTCTTCCCTGGGTTTCCCCAAGAAGCAACTCTCAAGGACCCCAAACAAAGGGTCTGGAAATCCGGAAGCGGGACCGATTGACGAGATGCAGCGTGGCAGCGCACTGAAGCCACAGGCTTACCACAAAGGAACCGTCAATGAGTTCTCTTACACCGAGGAGGGCTACTAGAGTTGAGGCAACCGACATGTCTGTGTGCCGCCCTGAAAGTTCAATAAAGGCATAACCTACAGGCGTCAATGCTCAATACCTGCAGGTCAATTTGCAGAGTGCCACTTGGCTCGTCAGGAAGGGAGTCATTGTGCAGCTGTGGTAAATAATTGAGGCTGGTGCAGCAGAGGTGAGGCAAAGCCAGAGGGGAAACGCTGCTGAATCCAGACCGCAAGTCAGACAAACGGTGAGGTGACAGTCTGTCGCAAGCAAGATGCCGTACCGTTACTGTCAGCCAGCCAGAGAGCCCATAGTTGGCGCCCAGCGTTCTTGATCAATTGGGCGTTGGGCAGCGAGAAGACGTGAAAGAGGAGGGGCTGATTCAAGACATGAACCGTCACACGCAGAGGGCACACGCCCCCCCTATTTTAGGTCTTCTTCCTGGAGCAACCATGATTCGTCCTAGACCGTGAGAAAGGAGGGGTAACAGGATCAATATCACCAGAGCAGGCATCGGCCGTGGTGACGACGAGGAAGACGGAGCGAGAAGCAAGAGCCGAGCGATAGAACGAGCGAGTGAGTGTGGGAGCGTGGTCTAGATAACGGATAATGGTGTCGCGGGACTCTCGTGTGATCCCAAGGTTGCAAGCCTCATCAGAACAAGTCGAGATGGGGAGGACGATCGACGACGCGATGGACATGTGTTTAATGTAGGGGACGCGCATCTGCCGCCGACAAGCCCAGATCTACGACGTCTCTCCGGGGCTTCTGTAGGAACAGCGAGATGGGCCATGACACTTGTCTTGGAACTAGCTGGGTTGGGGAGATTTGGCGCCGGGCCTCGTGGACGCTGCCCGTCCTGACCAAGCCACGAGCGCCTCGGTCGATGAGATGAATGGCTCGGCGGGCTAGATGGGATGTGTACCTACATGTCGCATACCAAGGCCTGGATGGCGCACGAACTGCCTGCGCGTCGAATTGGACCGCCAGCTTCGCCAATTCCTTGGTTGCTTGGCCCGACGACTGGCCGCCGGCCTCATCGCCTAGCTGTAAGTTGTTACGAGCAAGGCAAGGTGAAGATGCAGTCGGTGCTTCCAGCGGCCACTAATGCGCATCAATTGCCCTGGCAGTATGCCCTTGAAGATGGAGCCATTGGATAGACAATCATGAGCCGTGGGATGAGATGGGATGCGCCGTGGGGATATTTACCCGTGGAACCTGGGGGGCCTTGTCTCTGTCCCGTTGCGCCTCGCCTCGCTCGGCCGTCTATAGCATGGTACTGGATATTGTCGTTCTTGAGCTGGGTTCGGGCTCCTTGCCCTCGCTCGCTCGTCTCGCTTCAAGTTGCTCTGCCTGCGACTGTCATTAACTGTCTCGTTGACCGTCCGTTCTCGCTTCGTCATTCGCTCCACTCACACTATTAGCACAAGGGGTTCTTTGTGCTTGGTGTACACAGGAAGCAAGCTCAGTTCCTGCCTGCGTGCGCATGCACGGAAAAAAGGCAAATTCAAAATTCCAACTGCCTGGTGCAGAGGCCGGACAGGAGATTGGACAATGCCCCAGAGCGAAACCGAGAGACCCAAGAGCGTCGAGCAATGGCTCGCAATTGAGAGCGAGCTGAAAGACGGGGAGGAGAAAGAGGGGTGTAAGTGTCTCCCGTCCGTCGCGCGACGGATGGATTGCATTGCCCACAGACGACACACCAAGACAGGTAAGATGGAAGACGGCAGCCACACCTCAGTCGAGAGAGGGTGGGATATTTTGGGAATGGTCACCGGGCAGGCGCACCCCTCCCGTGGCTAATGGCAGGTCCCTGATGACCGCTTGGACTGTGGTGTCTCGGTTGCGCAACCACACATGACTGCTGAGATGGAGGGAGTGGACGTAGCGGGACAAGGCAATTGGACTGCTCTTCTTTCAATGCTTCCAGAGCCCCCCCAATTTCAAGTCAGGACTGTTGTTGAAGCGACAGATATCAGAAAATCCTGTTCCAAGGCGATGCGCTCAGCTCAGCGTGGAGGTAGATACGTGGTGGTGAGCATGAGGTGGGATTGAACGTTTCCTCCCCAGCTCAGCCCAGCCCGTGAACTGCAGCAGACCAGACCCTTCCTCCAGGCCAAGTGCAGCAGCCTGCAGGCAGTCGCTGGGGGAGGGAAGGAACGAGCCAGTCCAGCCCTGGGAACCTGGCGCAAGGGGAAAGGGGGGCTGAAGGGCCGCTGAAGGGAGTGGGTCAATTGGGCGATTGGCAGCAGCCTTTCAGGCATTGGGGGCCATTGTAGACAGGAGGTGTGTTCTAATCACAAATCTGGCATCGTTGCATTGTCACATTTCGCCTTGGTTGAGAGAAACCACGTTTCCTTTGCTGCGCATACGCCGCTGCCCCAGAACACCCCTCCCCCGACCCCCTCCCTCTTCTCCCGTCTTTCCTTGCTGGACGCCACAAAGTTGTGTCTGAGTCCAGTCCTGAAGGTGAGAGTGATTGATTGTGATGGATGGAGGTCCCCAGGCTGCCCGTTTAGTAAGTGCTTGGAAGTACCGACTCCGTAGTCGCAAATTCATTCATCAACCTTGACGCGCCTCTTTGTGAGCCTTCTTCCTCTTCTTTCTCTTCCTCCTCCTTCTTGTCCGTTCTGCGACTCTCAAAACATCGCACGAGCATCGCAGCTGCTTGATGGGCCCTTCATCTCCTCGCACCCCCGCTGCGTCGTTTTAGCCACCGGCATCATCATCAGCATCAATCGATATCTCGTTCCACTGCCCCCCACATACGCCCCCTCTCCCAGAGACGTCTGCGCCAGCTTGTTAGCAAATCAATCAAATCAATCTGTCGAGCTGGGCGCGCACAGTTGTCACTGCGAGAAGCGGTCCCTCCAAAGGTCCCCTAACTTGACGGAAGCTTGAGTCGGTTGCGACCCAATCCATTCCCGATTGGAAACCGTTGAGGGGAACGGTCCGTTATCGCTCTCGGCTTGGTTTGTCACCGAGGCAGGCAGGCAGGCGAGACGAGACGTTTCGACATCTCTCTCGGATCTCTCCCCCTTTTCCTCTTTTCTCCTCTTTCTCTTCCGCAACCATCCATTGTAATCCCGCGCAGACTGTTGACGCGTATTGCATTGTCCCCAACACAAAAGCAAAGCCTAACTTGCGGTGTCTGCCATCTCAATTCCTGCGTGCCTTGGTGTGCGTCTACTGTCGTGTGTGTGGCTCTATATGCGCACACGCGCGCAAACCGTTCTGCCCTTTTGCCCTTTTGCTTCTGGACCCCCCGCGAGGACCTCAGTGTGAACTGAGCATTCATTCATCAATCGATCAATCAAAACCCCCAATCAGCCAATTTCTCGGTCTGTCTGCGACAACAAGACCCCTCCAGAGCCAATTCAAACATCTCGTGGATTCATCCTGGAAGGCATCAGAGTCGAGTCGAATCGGCTTCCCGTCCGCGGTCCCCAGGTCCCCAGATCCCCGTCGCAACCACGCACAACCTGGCCCGGGCTGCCGCTCTGCCACATCATCAAACCCTCGGGCGACCCCCAAAAGTCGTCAGGTCGCGGCCGTACTTAGTGCCTGGAAGGCTGGCTCGAGAGTCATTGCCCTCAAAAGTCATACGGTCTGGTACGGTGCCCGTCCCACAGATCGAACAACCCCTGGCCTTCTGTGGCTTCTCTGGGCCTTCTCGTCTCGCTGGGATTCAGAATCGGCCGTGTGTCGAGCCCCCATTGCGCCTCTCTCTGCCCATGGTGCTTGTTATTCGCCCATCTTGAAATCCGAATGCCCCGTCGTCGCGACAATTGCACCGCGCTGCACCACATCCTGTCATACGGTTGTCGCCCATTGAATGGACCCCTACCCCCGCCCTACTGAGCGCCGAGACAATCATATCACCCCATACCCATAACAGCACTGACACTTGCACTTACACACTCTCGAATCACTCAGGACTAAATAAGCCTGTCACTTCCCCTTCCCCCTTTCACTCTTCTGGTTTACAAGAACGAAACCTCTCTTGCACTCTTGAAACTGTACCGGAGCGATTCCAAATCACTGCCAAACACCGACACAAACTCCGCCGCCTAAATCCACAGTCCTACGCTATTACGCTACTCCTCACATCTCACTCACCTAGCGACTAGGAGGTTCTTTCGGAGATCTCACCCCCCCACTCTCAACTTTGTCCGGCCTAAACTCCGCCTTCGCCGCCTTCGCCCCCCAGTCTTCGCCCGCCCCGTT
Organism: Fusarium vanettenii 77-13-4; assembly: GCF_000151355.1. NCBI lineage: Eukaryota > Fungi > Ascomycota > Sordariomycetes > Hypocreales > Nectriaceae > Fusarium > Fusarium vanettenii. The sequence goes on from NW_003315835.1 coordinate 78,398, forward strand.
GCTGCCTACTCTGGACTAGGCGCCCACCCAGTCACTGACAGCGCACTTACACACACTTTGGGCAAAGGCAAACGAGTCGCAAAGAAAGACTCACACCGAGTCGGCCGCTTGTTTGAAAGCTGTCGGACCTATTAATTGCGAGCATCCGCCGTCCCTTTTTGGAACTAAAAAGGGCTTCGCCACAAGCAATCCACGTCACTGTCTGTTCTGCGACGGCAGTCCATTCATGGCTGACAAACCATACTCTGTGTATACCTGCGCCATGCAACCTTCCACCACATTCGACAAGAACAGTTCGTCAAACAAACCGACTCAATTCACGTCGTCTCCATTCTTCTCTTCCTCTTCTCTGTTTTCTTCCCCCTTTCATCAACTTCCATCAATCAACACAAACAACACCACAATGGCGACGAACGCGCCTCACAGCGCCCAGGCGCTCAACTCAATGGGCCCTCCTGCCCATCCTGCTTCTTCAATGGCCTCCAAGAAGTATGATCTTAGCAGCTTGATGTCGCCTCCGGATCAGGTTCACGATAGCTTCAACCACGGTCATCATCAATCCGACATTAGCAAGCCTGCGACTTCCAACAACTCGAGCAAGCACCCAATGCCAATGTCTCCTCCCATCTCTCCTTACAGCAAAGCGATGTCGACGGCCGAGACTCCCACTACTCCTCCTCACCAGGTTAAGGACCCCGTTCTGTACCCTGCCGAGGAAGTTCCTTCCAGCCCAGCTCAGACTCCTCTCTTTGCTCCCGCCGAACTCGAAGACCACCGCCGCATTGTCGACGACCATGTTCGCGCCCGATCTCCTACCTCTTTCGCCGGAGTGATCCCACCCAAGCGCGAAGAGTACGAGCTCGCCCTCACTTTCCGATCTCAGGTCATGAAGCACTACACAGCCAACCGAAAGAAGTGGCTTCTCAAGGAGAGAGCCTTCCTCGAGGCTGACCGCCGCGCCCATGCCCAACGATACCATACTATCCTGCCCGCCGCTAAGCCTGCTGCCACCAAGCCAAACCGGGCGCGCGGTGACCGGGTCCAGAAGCCCCAGTCTGCCCCGCGACCGATCCGTACCCACCCCGGCGCCGCCACCACCGGCCCCATTCGACCTGCTCCACGTGTTAGTGCCACGCCTGAGCCCTCTCGTCGGGTCGTGGCCCCCAACCGTGAGGACAAGGACTTCAGGGCGCTTCCCGACTACTGCCCTCCTCTGAACTCGCTGCCCAACCGACCCAACAGTCTGAAGGTGGATTGGAAGGGACAGCCCGTTGACCTGAGCAACGACCCTCATGCCAACCTTCTGCACCCCGACGAGGTGTCGCTCGCCAGCAATCTGCGACTGGACTGCGCTACGTACCTGACCAGCAAGCGACGCATCTTTGAGCGACGACTCCTCTGCCTCCGCAACAACAAGGAGTTCCGCAAGACGGATGCGCAGCAGGCCTGCAAGATCGATGTCAACAAGGCCTCCAAGCTTTGGACTGCCTTTGACCGGGTTGGTTGGCTCGACACCGACTGGGTTCGTCAGTACCTGTGAGCGGAACTCACCCCACACACCAAACTTTGACGAATCACGAGAACCCTTTGGGGACAACATCTCTACTTAGTCACGACCATTTGTTTTACGGCTTACGGGAATGAGCATTGCATCTAGCGACTTGGCTTCGTGTTTCATCCGATTTGGATGACTTGCCCTTTCCGGCGGGAGTTGCAAACACTATAGTGCGCCCAGCTGGCTGCCCTGTTTGGGCACTTTTCCTTATGTTTTTCCCTTTTTTACGGTTACAGTCAGCGGTCTTGGCTGGTTTCTGTTTCTTTTCTTTTCCCTTGTCTTTGCTTGCATGACACCACGGGCACTACTTGGCATCACGGCACAGTTCTTGAACGATACACCAGAGCATTAGGGAATTCTCACCATGATACCCGGAGTGCGATACACCTGACCCCTTGCGCGATCACGTCACACCACTCCACCTTTTATTCCCCCTTTTATTATTTTGTTTTCCTCCTGTTCATCTCGCCCCCTGAAGTCATGTTTCTTTCTATACCAGTGTTTGGGGCGAGGGGATATATGGACAGGGAGAGGTTGCATGTACGGCGTTTTGTGACATGGTCCCTCCCAGCGGCAGCTGAGGAGCGCGGAACCATTTTATTGGAATTTATCAGGGGTGATATTCAGTAGGGGCGGAGGAGATTGAATGGTGACTTGAACCTCGGATCCACAGGATGGTGCCGAGGGGAGTCTTGTTGCTGGCAGTGTGTGGGTGATGTCGAGGGACAGTGGCACAACCCGCTGTCCCGAGGGAGGGATCAGTTAGCCACACAGGAGAATTTTTAGATGAGAAATACTGATATTTTGCCCAACGACTAGTCTGGTTTGCCATTGTGATGTGTGATGAGTGAATGTTGGTGTTTGGGTTGTGTGAAAAGTTTTTAGGCCATTGCCGAGAGGATGACTCGGGTGGACGGAGGAACGAGTTGGGGTGGTGATGATGGATGGGATGGACAGGGAGAAGGGTAGAGATGCAAGCAATTGCTGAATCTCGGCCCATGTAACAGATTCAACGCACGTAGGGACCTCGATCAGAATTGGCTCAGCCCTACGGTTGCAGCTACGTCGGGGCTGGGTGCTGGTCGCTTCCTCTAGAGGTTAAGCGTGAGCCATCCATCTGGGAATTTCTGGGTTGCGGCATGTCTGTGATGCGAGGACGGGTGCTGCCGCCGTTGCAGTGGGGGGGAGGGGGGCAGTACTCTTAGAGAGTAAGTACCTTGACCGGAAACAATGGTGATGAGGTACTTTTTTACAGTTTTAACCCCTTGGGGAGTGTGTGTGAGAGGTGAGATGGGGATGACAAGGGTGGTGAGGGTCGGTGAAAAGTTGGTTACCGAGGTGGAGAACGGGAGCGTATTTAGTGGAGAGCAGGAAAAAAGGAAAAAAGAAAGGAAAATGGATTGAGGAGCGGTTGTGGCGTTGTGGCTTGATGAGGCTTTTGGTGATGTGCAGGAGATGATGTTGGAGGAGTGCTTGTTGTGCATTTGATGAGGATTTGAGGTTATCATAAGCTTAAATTAATATTATCATCTCATCTCATGATGCATAATTGGAACCCTCATTTCTTCTTGGCAAACAGTTGAGTTAGTAATCTTAATAACACTCACACTCGGGATGAAAAGGCTTACCTGTATCACGGCAGATTGCGCAGGTATACTTTCCGCATCGCTCTCTGACTCTACTCGAACCCATCGGGACTTCCTTCACGATATGGTTAGGCTCGTCTGTTTGGCTGCACGGTTGAACCATGAAGGATTGTTTTTGACCCGTGGTTCCGCAGGAGTAGATTTTGAAGGATGTGTAAGCTCTGCACATTTTTCAAGTTGAAGAGGATGTGTAAGTTCTGTACATTTTTTTCTGGGAAGTTGAAGTGAAATTTTCGGTTGAGAGAGAGGTTGAGTTGGCTTATATCTTGGAGGGAGAGCTAGGCATCGGGTTGCCTAAAGTCTTCATTTCCCGTGCATATTCCCAAGGCAGAATCACAACTAATTCATGCTTGAAAAAAACTCAACAACACAATTTTATTCCTCACAGTTGATCACGGTGACCATCTTTACATACCCGCCGCAATCGTATACCCACCATCAACAGCAAGCGTCTGTCCAACAAGATACTGATTCGTAGCAAAAAACAGTACAGCCTGCGCCATGTCCTCATCCTTACCCGGTCTTCCAGCAGGGACCTTTTCCGCATACTTTTCCCTCGGGATACTGCTCTTCTGCGCCTCATCGCTTCCTTCAGTCGTCATCTCGGAGGGAAATACACCCGGTGCTATACCGTTGACGCGAATCTTGAGCTTGTTGCCTGCTATCTCACTAGCTAGCATGCGTGTCAAGTGCTCAGCTGCGCCTTTGGATGCGTTGTAGGCAAAGTGATGCTGAGCTTTTTGAATCATGCCGCTAATGCTTGTGATGTTGATGACGGTTGAACTCCAGCCGTGATGTTTCTCACTGCTCTTTTGCAAAAGTGGTAAAAACGCAGCAGTCATGAAAAAGTGCCCCGTGACGTTTGTGTTGTACGTGTCCGCCCAATCTTCATACGTGCTATCCTTGTTTTCAAAGATGTTTTGACGCATCTCTTGTGCCGTCTTTGCTTCGACTTGCATCGACTTGCTCGAGACGCCGGCATTGTTGACAAGGATACAGAGACAGTTCTCGCGGGAAGAGTATTCGTCGTAGAGTTTCTGCACGCCATCCTTGGTGTTGATATCGCCCACGATAGGAATGATTTCTCCAGAGATGTTCTTCCCGTATTGTTCGGTGACGCGGTCGAGTTTTTCCTTTGTACGGCCCGTGATGTATACCTTTGCTCCGTTGACAGCAAGGGCTTGAGTAGCCATGAGACCGATACCGGATCCACCGCCTAGAAGAGTCAGCAGTGATACAAAGTGTAAAAGGTGTAACATACCAGTAACGAGGGCAACCTTTCCAGAGAGGTCAAACAGACTCTCCCTCGAAAAGTCCTTCCTGGAGCCACCACTAGCCTGCTGCTGCGTATTCGACATGATGGATGGAACAAACTTGACAAAACTAGTTCCAAAAGGTCTTGAACAATTCGTAAAGTAAGAGTTTCTGCTGTATAGAGTTACTCGTGGAGTAATACCCAAAAGTCGAGAAAACAACATGGTCTACTCCTCCATCAAAGACAACGGCCTCGTATTTGTAGTTCTTCCCCTCAAACGCCAATGACGACCTCACTCACCTCAAATGACGGTCTTGTCTCTGCGTAAAAAGTCCATGACGAAAACACCGGAGGAAACGATCCTTGTGGTGTTCATGGCTGCTGCAAGAGTCGTCATGACGTCGACGTGGGGTCACCATGATGGATGATGATTCGAACTCTTGGCAAAGCCCATGTCTATCAACAGAGAAATCACGATCTCAAACGAAAGATTACAAAGAAACATGGACCTGATATCTAGAGGTTCTTGGTTCTGTATAGATCGGTGGTGTAGTCACATCCACACCAACACAAGAAAAAGCTCCAACTTTCGTTAGCTCTGGTTTGAGCTTCCAACACCAACTCCCTCTTACACGGTCGAGACACCCTTTGCCTCGTTGGTTTATCACAATAATACTACACTTGATTCCGTCCTTGTCTCACATTACAAGCCTGCCTGGCGCTGTACCCAGTTTATCAACGCCATCCCATACCATCCATCGTCTATCGAACTTCAATATGTTGCACTGCCTTGGTCCACTTCTGCTCGTCCGATCTACACAACCGTTAGTTCAAAGTCATCAAGGTACGTTTTCAGTGTTATAACTTACTTGTCAAATCGCAATAGCTTGCCTAGCACCGGCACAAGCTGGGCCCTAAGCTTGGTATCCTTCTGCTCCAAGAACTGCAGCAGGATCGTCTTGAGATAGGCCGTGTCCGCAGCTCCTCCAGCCGCCGCAGGTGATCCATTGCTACCGCTTCGCACCGAGTCAAAAGAGCTCCGGCTTGAGCTGGCAACGAGTTTGGTCTGCGCCGCCTTGAGGTCCTTGGACAGCTTCTCGTATCGTTGTCGGGACTCCTCGAGCATTCTCCGTAGCTCGGCCCGTTGCTTCTCCACCTCGCGCACCTGGTTCTCTGATGCATCGAGTGCCGCGCGAAGCTGTGATGATGTCGATCGGAGCTCTGAAGCTTCGGCCTCGGCCTTCTCCTCAACCGACTCTAGCTCCTCTCGTCGACGACGCCACTCCTTCTCTCGGTGCTCCAACTCATCTCGCTCGTGTGTAAGTGTCTTGACCTCGCGTTCCAGATCCCGTAGCTTCTGCTTCAGATCCTCCGTCTCGCGTGTCTTGCGTCGTGCCAGTGTGCTTGACTCATCTTCGATTCGATCACGCTCCTCGACTGCTGCCTCCATCCGTGATCTCATCTCGCGAACCTTGTTGTCGGCACGCTCATCAACGTCGGCCAACAGTCGTCGCATCGTCTCACCCTCGCGAGTACGTTCCTGGAGTAGGCGCTGCACCTCGGCCAGCTCCTCTTCCAGTGATTCTGCCTGTGACTTGGACTCCTTAAGTTGCACCGACATCTCGGCCGTCTGGTCTCGCATGCTACTCAGCAGACCCTGGGCGTTGACATACTGCTGCGCCTTAAAGTCAACCTCTTCTTGCGCTGCCGTCTTCTCTCGCTTGAGCTTGTGCATCTGCTCCTCAAGCTCCTTCACTCTAGGCCGCAGCTTGCCAAGCTCCTCTTGCACCGTCTGAAGCTCGCGCTCTGCCTTCTCTGCCTTGGCACTAAGCTCGACCTTTTCAGCCTCTGATCGTCGGAGGTCTCGTCCCGACACTCGTTGAGCATTCTCAAGTTGGAGCTTGGCGTTCGTCTCGGCTGTCAACTTCTCCTGTAGACCCTTGATCTCTGTCTCTCGGTCCGATGAAATCTTCTGGGCTCGCTCCACATCTCGCTTCAGATCCTTCTCTCGCTTCTCCATGTCCTTGAGCTCCTTGACCTTGGTCGCAAGCTCTTCCTTGGTAGTCTTGAGCGTAGTAGACTCTTGGCGCAGGCTCTTGAGCTCTGGCTGCGCCTTCTGTAGCACCTCTCGGAGGTCTGTGAGGTCCTTGAATCGGTTCTGCGCAAGTTGCTGGGCAGCGCCGAGATCAGCCTGTAGAGTAGCTGTCTTCTCCTTGAGGTCGTCATATTCCGTCTTCAAGTTGTCGATCTCGCCCTGAAGCTTGGAGCTCGCCTGAGCATCAGATGCAGATGAGCTGACCTTCTTCTCAAGGTCGACAATCTGCGCCTTGAGCTCAACCTTCTCGGCCTCGAGGCTCTTGATCTTCTCCTTGGCCTCAACGTGGTCTTGGCCAATGGTAAGGAGGTTCTCCTCCAGAGTCTCAATCTCCTCCCGCAAGTCTTCCTCTGTCTTGCGCTTCTTGCTTAGACGCTCGATCTGGCTGTCCTTCTCGGCAACCTCCTCCTTGAGCTGGGCAATCTCTGCCTCAAGTGCTGCGTTTCCAGGTGTCTCGACCGGAGTTGCAGGCGCTAGCTCAGGGGTTGCCGGAGCGGCCTCAGCTGCCGGAGCGGGAGCAGAAGCACCACCAGCACCACCCTTGCCCTTCTTCTTCTTGTTCTTTTTCTTACCGCCGCCCGTTGCCGCTGGGGCCGCAGGAGGCTGCGAAGGTGCAGGCGTGGGCGTCACAGTGGGGGTGGGAGTTGGGGGAGTAGATTGGGTCTCGAGTTTCTTGGTCAGCTCGTCAATCTTGGTTTGACTCTCAGATTTCTCCTTCTTCAGGGCATTGATCTGAGTGTTGAGGTCGTCGATAAGCTTCTTGGAGATGTTCTTTGCGTTGGAAGCCTTGGTAAGCTCCGCATCCAACTCCTTCGCCCGTTTGTCTGAAGTAGCAAGTGAAGCCTCCATCTCCTCAACTTTGGTTGTCTGGGTGGTCTTTTCCTCTTCAAGCTTCTTGAGCTGTGCTCGCGCATCTTGTAGTCGCTGGTTTAGAGAATCAATCTCCTTGTTTCGCGCCTCTAGTTGAGTTTGAAGAGATTGTTGAGTTGATACAGCATCACGGGACTCACTGAGCTCCCGAGTTGCGTTCTCGAGGCTCTCAACAAGTCCATCGCTGTTCTCCTTGACAGTGGCGAGCTCCTGCTGCAGACTCTCTACCTTGGCCTTGAGATCTTCAATCTCCTCGGACTTCGAGGCAACCTCAGCCTGGAGTTGGGGGAACTCGTCGTCGTAAGAGAAGAACTCCTCACTCGACTCCTTGGACTCAGTGACTTCGGAAACGGACTTTTGAGCTCGGTGCTTTGGCGAGAACATGCCGATGACAGAGGCGACCGGTGACTTGGCTTTCTCAGGAGCGGCCTCCTCTGGCTCCTCCTCCTGGGCGTCCTCAGACTTATCTGCGCTTTCGGGCTTGGGTTGATCGGCGTTGCCAGCTTTTAGCGTCTCCAGTTCCTCCTCAAGCTTCTTGGCCTTCTCCTCGGCTTCGTTGTGCTTCTTTAGTAGCTCATCCTTGTCCGCGGACACCTTCTTCAGCTCCTCCATTACCATGTCGCTTCGGAGGTTTAGTTGGTTCAGGTATTCCACGAGGGCCTCGGGGTCGCCGATGGATGTCAAGGGCGTGTTCTCACGAAGCGCTTTCTCGAAAGGCTCGATGGCAGTGGCCCTTCTATGGGCGACACGATAAGACCGTAGCAACTCTGAACCCCTGTCAGCACTCTGCTTACCACTGTGTCACTCTCCCAGTATCGCAACCTACCTGGATATGTTGCTTCGAGCTTCTCCAGCTTGCGCAGCTTTTGGCGAATCTCCGGGGTCAGCTCTTGAGGCTTTGCTGGCGGCTCAGGCTTGGCAGCTGGCGCGTCTGCAACACCTTCGGAAGTCTTGTCCGTGGCAGAGTCATCCTTGGTCTCCGAAGGCTTGTCATCCAATCCGCTGGTCTGTTCCGTCGATTTCTCGGCCTTTGCTTCGTCGGCTGCACCTGGTGGTTTCGGGGTGCCGGCTCGGCTGGGCTCGTCGCTGTCGTCGATCACAAAAGCAGCCTCAAAGACGGCGGGGTCAGGGTTCACAGCGTCGCCTGCATCGGCCGCCGCCTTCTTTGCTCTATCGCGCTTCGTTGGGGAGGCATTAGCCTTGCGCGACGACGTCGAGGCTGTTCTGGAGGGGCTTCTCGATTGGGAAGCTGACTGCTGGCGGGCTTGTTCCTCGGCAATGGTCCGATCGATGGCGCTTTTGAATCGCTAGGGAGATGTCAGTCGTCGGCTGAACAGTTTCAAGGAGAGCTACAAAGTCGTTGGAGGAAAGGTATCAGTGGTTGAACTTACTTGGAACATGATGGCGGCTCCCTTGGGTCAAATGCAACGTCTCAGGAGCAGCTGGCGATGACCAAGGGACGCGCGCAGGCGATAAGGCAACAAAGAAGGCAAGGGAACGGATAGAAAGCAAGAAAAGGAGGTCAAGAGTTGCGACGAGGAAAAAGGAAGCAACTCAAAAAAGCGCCCTCATGACTTTGAGAGAGTGTTGGTGATGACTTGTTGAAAGGAGTACTAATCCAAGGGACAGACAGGTACTTGCCCTTCTGTACAGTAGCCGTCGCTGCTAATTCTGGGGTAAGCCGAAGCGTTTCCCTGTGGCTGGGGCACCCTCCCGCCCCAAAGAATTCCACGTGTTCCCTACAATTTCAGCGCCTCACTGTGGCTTAAATGCTGTGCACCTTATTCCAACATCGCGTTCAAGGGTCCAGCACTGAAGCTAGGTTGTTTCTCGTCATGGATTGGAGCCTTGGCGCAATTGTTTAAGTTTGCTTTCGCATTTCGTGAGGCCGTAAATATACGCAAAGTCGCATATTCTCCCTCACTCGACATCAAATAGTACTTTGGAAAGATATGTTGCGAGCCCCTGAGTGAGCCCAACAATTTGCGTCGTATGGCACTCAAGCGAGCCAAGCCCCGTATCATTCATCCTCAGTTTATGATCGCAACCACCATCCTATCCCTTTCTATGATCCTTTTCATTGCCATCTCGAGGCTAAAGGATGCCGTCGAGTCTGAATGCACTCTATGAAGCCTTGAACTCTCAAACGTCAAGTCCCAGAACCGCATAGTACAGCCCACAGCGCATATCCGGCCTTATCAGTGGCTTGAGCTGCAAGTTTGGAGCATGGATTCATTCGAGTGCATCATGGTCCTCGTTACAGTGGAAGCTAAGGAGACCAGGTTCTCAACTCACATCAGCTTACGGACTGCGTAAAGTTGCACAAACTAGAAACAGGCAATGCTACCGAGGAACCAAATATGTTTGACAATAGATATCTGACACGCACTTGATGCTCGCCTATGACACTCGGACTTGAACCAAACCCTCGTATATTCATAACTAGAATCCAAGGGACGACTGGGTTTCATTGCACAGTTCAATCCACCTCTTCATGACTTGTGTTCTTGTAAGCCGCTTTGCGTTGCTCCTATTGGCCGCTTTGACTCGTAAGCTTTGTCCAACGCGTCCGAGGCCAGAAGCTGTTTGTTTATCTTCTCTCGCTCTTTATAGAGTATAAACATGCGATAGAAGAACAACATACTGCAAGAAACTATATCGTCCAATGTGACATGTGTTGTCCTTTGCCTCCAAGGTCATCTCGTTGGTGGAGCTGCAGCCCGCAGCTGACCCCTGTCCACATGAGCTTGCCCTTGCTCCATGACACGCGGGCAGGTCAATAAAAAGGATACGAACGAAAGCAACAGAATGAGCATATCATACTCTAAGGATAGTAAGAAGAATAGAAAAATAAAAGAAGAGAGTTTTAGTACATTCCATTATTTCTTTAATATTATTCTATTATTTTACTCCTTTTTATGCAAGCATAATCATGACCTTGGAGCTAGAGTGTTCTGTCTCGTTTATTTCCTGACCCGCCTGCACAGCTCAATGAGGTCACACACCTGGCCACCTCAGTGTACGTAGTAGCTTCACTGGAACTCTTACCTTTCCAACAAACCATTCATTCGTCTTGTTCGACTTTGACAACCTTTTCTTCTTTTCACCGCCAAACTCGTATCTGGCCATCTTTTTTTCTTCTTTACTGAGCAACGACGCGCTTTCTTCTTGTTTCCTTTGTTTTCCCCTCTTTTTTACTCGTCTTGTCGATCTCGATCGCGCCCACTCCTTTCACACACTTCACATGCTCTAGACGCTCCCCGCTGTCAAAATGGTGGCCTTTTGGCCCTGGAAGGTCCGTCGCTTCCGCCCTCTCTCTCCAGCTAGCTAAACTCTTTGCCAGGGCGAATCCGCCGACTTCGAAAAGACCCTTTCCTCGCTCTCTAGCAAGATCGCCGACACACAGGCCTCCCTCGACAAGGTCCGATCCAACTCCCGCCGCGCCCGAGTTCTTTGGACCCTCTACCTTTCCTTTGCCTACCTCGTTTACGCCATCGTCCTGCTGCTCGTTGTCGGATATAAGAACCTCGGCGCATACGAATGGACCGGCCTGTGCAGCGGACCGTTGCTGTGAGCTCCTCAGACCCGTGGTTGCTTTGGAGGCACTGACGAGAATGACAGCATCTACACTACTCGCACGACCCTCGCCGCTTACTACAACTTTCGCATCGAGAGCCTTAGCGCTCGCCTCAAGGATCACCAACAGGAGCGCGCAAAGACTATTCAGAAGCTCAAGGATGCCACCAAGTATGACTCCACCATGGAGCTGATCGAGAAGTACGGCGGCGAAGGACCGACAAAGGGCAAGAAGAAGAAGGGCGGCGCCGAAGACAACTCCGAAGACAAGATGGACGGCAAGAACCAGCCAGGCGGCGGCCCTGCTCAGGGTGTCCCGGGCCGCACTCGCATGCCGCCTCCTCCTACGGCTAATATCCAGCGCCGAGAGGGTCCCCCCGCCGGTAGCCCCATGCCCGCCTCGAATCCCTTGGAACCCAGTGCCGAGTTTGCGCCCAATGCCGAGTTCTCTGGCCCTCCTCCGGCCTTCTTCCCCAGCACGCCCAATCCCCCACCGAGCACCTACTCCTCCTATTCGACCTCCGAAACCCACTGGTACGACCGCATCTTTGACGTCCTCCTCGGTGAAGACGAGACGGCTCCCAAGAACCGCATCGTGCTCATCTGTCAGTCCTGCCGCCTCGTCAACGGCCAAGCCCCTCCTGGAACAAAGACCCTCGCCGAGATGGGTTCCTGGAGGTGCATGTCGTGCGGGGCGCTCAACGGAGAGATGGATGAGGGCCAACGTATCGTGAATGAGGTGCTCGATGCGGCCATGGATGCTGCCGCTGAAGAGGAAACCACTTCCAGCGACGACATCGTCGATGTGACGGTTGACGATGTGAAGAAGGAGAGCGAAGAAGATGGGCCCGCCGCGGGAGTTAGAAAGCGAAGGGGCAAGGGCAAGAAGTAATCACGATTCCTTTAATTTGCGCCTACTTATATGTAAATGTAATACAGCTCTGTTCTTGTTTTGCCTCATTATGTATGATATGATCCTTATGATTATCTTCTCACAACTGTATTCCTAAGCTGCCTAAGAATAAGATGGAGTAATCTCAGAAAGAGAAAGCCGCTTAAGCCAAATGGCAGCCTGTTGACTCTGGAACTCTGAGGTTACGAGATGAGACCTCTTCAGGAGCCATTTTGTCCTTCAGGACAGCTGATCTTGGACAGCAGGATAGGAGAATAGACTGTTGCCTGTCTCTCAAAAGCAACTCTACTCACGACTTCATAAGGCCGAAATAAGGCTCCCGTCGATGGAATCACTCAAGGCAAACATATAGTGGCCATATTTTACAAACTTCAAATGCTGCCTGAGGGTATATCGTGTTTCAAACCCAACCATCCAAAAACACCATGGCCCATATCTTGCGTTGCCACTTAAATCTCTCCTCCTCTTACACAAGTATCGTCCCTTCATATGCATGTCGCCAAAATCGCTTTTGCCAGCCGCGGTGGGAATACTCTCGCAGACTGAGCCTCCCTTTCGCCGAGCAATGCCTTCCCGCTTGCCATCCCCCCCGGTTCGCCTGATAAAGGCACCAGGCATGATCCCGTACTCTACATTCCTGGATATCAGAATCGCAAAGGAATAACAAAACAAGAGCAGAATGTCCTCCATGAAAGAATGCACCGAGGATTCTCATATCACCGCAAAGCCTGCCTGTTCCAATTCTTTGCCGCTCGGCAGAATAGGACGCCCTTGCATCGGGAATGGCCAGAAGAGGGGGTTCTCCATACTATCCCCCGTCTTCTTGACATTGGCCGTATCATCACCTCCCGCAAGAAACTGTCCTGTACCCCATTGACACATCATGTCCCCCTCGCGTACGTTGGGCGCAAAGAAGTTGAGGCTTCCTGTGTGCGGCTTCACCAGCCGGTCGTACTCTTCTGCTGTCAGCTTGTCGCCGCTGATGCCCACTTCGATGTCCCATTTCTGGGCGAGATAGCGTAGGATGTTGAGAGCCTGCTCGGCAAAGTGATGGCAGGGAGCCATTTCGGTGAGATCCGCGATCCCCTGAGTAATTGATTCCACCACATGAGGGTCAATCTTGGCTGCCCTCTCCATGTCTCTCTCCATGTCGTCGTCCTCGTCATCCGACTTGACCGTTGTCGCCCCAACAGCCAAATGCATGATGGCTGATGTGAGGACAAAGTAGGGGACGAAGGATGGGGTTCTTCGCAAGGTGTATAGAGATGAATATGACCTCAAGAGGCCTTGGATAGCGTCTGCTGCCTGAGAGCAAACGTCTCGCGGCGAGACTTTGGATCCAATGATCCGCAGCTTAATTAAGGGTCGGAAAAGGAGTAGAATCGCAAAGTGATAGTACATGCTGTGCTAATTAGCAAACCCATTCCGCCATGGTCGATATTTTGCAACACTCACTGGGCAAATAAAACGGCTGGGGTAAAATTGTGCCCCAGCCGCAGCACCTCTGGTATCCGATCATACCAGTTCAGGTACTGAGTGTAAATGTCCAACAGATCCCTAGATGTCAGGGGCCTGCCCGGAGAGTGTAGAATGTACAGAGATCGGTGAACCAGCACACTCAATTCGCAAAAACACTTGTACACGGATCGTACATTAGATGGCTGCTGGCATGAGCGTTGCAGCGGAGCCCCTGCGATCGTCAGACTCGTCGGAAGCGAAATGTTGCTGCTTGACTCACCGTCGTCGGTGTACGGCACCCACAGAGAAGCCTCGATGTCTCCTATTATCGCGGGCTTCGGTGGTAGGTGAGGGAAGCAGGAACACTGAGGCAATGAGCCCGTGGCGAGGGACCAGGCGCTGTGGAAACAGATTAGCAACAGACACATCATCTTGGAGCAATAAACTCACTGATCCAGCGCAAATGCTCCCCAAAAGGTTGCCGACTGAACTGCGATTTCATCTTCGTCACCCTCATCCTGAATGCGATGGAGTCCCATCTCAATGGCAAGCCGGATGCTTTGGCCTGCATAATACCAGCTTTCCGAGTCTCGTCCACAGCTGGCTTCACGAATTGACATTATACCGAGCGCTTGAATCGTCGTCAGAGAGTGGTGATCTGTCTCTTGAGCGAATAGTCGCAGCGACTCCTTGAAAAAGTGATCGCCAGATGTGTAGGGGTCGTTAGGATTCGCACGCGACATGGGCTGGGTCGAGAATCGACAGCCCAGGGCCAGAAGAGCGTTCATCAGGATCGGCGAGCAGTATCGATATCGCCCATCCTGAAAGTCTTGCAGGAAGTGTTCCTTGCTTAACGAGGCAAAGGTAGGATACTCCCAGCAAAAGTAGAGCGCCAAGAGGTGTTGTACGAGGGTAATGTCCTGAGTGATGTTCGTCCATGTGGTTGCTGGCGCTCGCAGCTCAGGTTCGTTCAATGGTGACAGAACCTGCTCGACGCCGCGATACCTTGGTAGGCCGTCTGACATTTGGTCTGGATGTATGCCCTCCGCCCATGATCCTACTCGAGTCTGCGGCGGCCCTCTAAGATCCGTCGTCCAGTTCATGACGTCTGGGTGTGAGTTGCTTCGAGTCGATCCAGCCTGGCTATGAGAAGAGAAGTGCCAAGGACTATGCTGACCCATCTCAGGCCTCAGCGAACCCTGTGGCGCTGCCACAGGGTTCACACCGAGACTCATGGCCGCCAATGTTCCAAGCCCACCACCCGGAAAACCAGCAACAGGGCCCATAGTAGGCGCTTCAGCTCTCGGGGCGAATGAAGGTATTGCGCCTCCGCCTGAGGGTAGAATTCCACCGAGCCATTCTGATATAATCTCAACAGACTGGCCACTACGAAGCCGGGTCAGGACCTCCTCCCAAAGATCTGGTCGGACGAGCGCAGCAATGACTTGATCGCTAGAACGCTGCCGTTGGCGGAGGTTTTCAATCTCGGACCGCAGGTTTTCTTTCGATTGTCGTACAGGGATCTCGTAAACACATTCGACGTCTTTTTGTCCTTTACAGCGCCCACATGGTTTTCCGCCGTCACACTATGGTGTGATGAGTGTTAGTAAAGAGGGGCATTCAAGTGAAGCATATCATGAGATGAGGCGATCCGCTGCACCACATACCTTTGCGCGTTTCTTGCGACATTCTGTACAAGCATTGGGTGTCACGACGCCCAAGCCACGACGGCGCTTTGAGTTTTGCGAATGATTGATTGGGTTTGCGGCTCCCGAGGCGGTTGAAGTTGTATTAGAGGAGTGGACTGAGGTGGGGGTTGGGTTGCCCTGGGATGGAGCTCCCGAAGCTCCCGCCTGAGCACCTTGACCTTGAGGCGTGCTTTCAGAGCTGGGGTGCTGCTGGTTGTGGCCCCCCGAAGGGGCGCTGTCCACGTCCATCGCACGTTCTAGGCCTTGCCAGAAGGCCGTCGACGAGCGCTGAAGAAGAGGAAATAGATTCGTTCGAATGAAAGTATCGGTGTCGTCGTCTCAAGTTTGCGAATTCCGACCTTCAGCTCAGGGGAAATGCGGCGTGATGAGGTCTCGGAGGGACGATGTTGAAGGACGCTGCGGCGCAGTCTGACATGCTGCGAGGAAAGATCGTGATGGTGGGTTTAAGCTTGAGCTTGGAGCTGGAGCTGGAGCTGGAGCTGCTTCTCTTGCTTCTCCTACCAACCACCAAAGCTTCCGGAGCAATTGTCGGTGCAGCTTGGGTAGCGGTAGCTCCTCCTTCTGCTTTCGCGTCACCTTCTGTGGTGGGGGAAATCGTGAAGGCGGAGGCGACCGTTTAGAATGGTCCAAGCTCTCGAGATCGAATCAGATCGAGTTGTAATAAAGTCGCGATTGCTGGGCTCGGAGGCGGAGAATCGGGCGTCGGGTGATTTTTCCTTAGCAGAGAGCTAGCTGGTGGTTATACCGAGCCTAGTAGAGGTGAGCTGCGAAGCTCACAGCTGACGGATTGGCGTGCAGGGGTAGGAGAAGCAATTCGCCGATCCTACGAGTCAAGCAAGGGAGAAAGAGAGAGACGTAGGCGATCAAAAAGGCCAGGGGTGACGGCGCTTTCAAGCGCGCACAATGCCACTCTTCACTCCCCGTCGTTTTCGCGTACTGCAGGACGATGATTCCGCAGCCGGGAAACAGATTTGGGCGGCGTTTAATTCGGTGATGGTCCAGTGGGTATCCGTCAGTGGCAGTCGCCGTTTGCCGTGGCCCATGCACGGCGCGGACTGGCAACTATCAAAAGCTGGCGCGTGAAAGAAGAGGAGGATAGGTTGGAAAAGCGGAAGCGATGGGAGAGAAGGAAGAAATTGAATCTCTCGAGGAATTAAAAAGGACCGTGATTCCGATCTCGATTGCGAATGCGATAGCGGTAGTTGTCCTTGGAAGGTACGGAGTACCAAGGAAGTAGTCGCATCCAGTCCAAGCCAACCTCGTGCTGGTTTAGACGCAGGGTGGAATCACGGCGAAGCTTTTGGATAGCGCGATGCTCCTCTTTTGGCTTCACTCTTGACTCTTTCTTCCTGGTCTGTTTCTGTCGCGACCCGTCCTTGTTATCCCCGATTCGTTCTCGGTAGGCTTGGCGTCGTTTTTTCTCAGTCAACGAGTCGATCGCGATGTCCGGGTCTCGTCTCACGATGCATCGTCTCGTGGAGCTGGCGATGTTTAGCTCCAGGCGGGTCACTTGGTCTCGTTTCGCTCCTCTTCGGATGACCTAGTTGCGAGTGGAGAGGAAGAAGAGGGAAAGGATGAAGGATGATGAGATTGAGGGGAACGAGTCTCAAGAGTGGTATCTAGGTTTGCGATTCCTCGTGGAAGGACGGGGATTTTTCCGCTTTAGGTTCCGTAGAGAAGGCGAAGCTTGTTTTTTTTTCTCGAGGTGCTGCGTGTGTATCCCTCTAGTTCTGGAGCTAGAGGTCGAGGTAGTAGCTGGAGGTATGTGAAAATCTCGATGCATATGATACCGCAAATCTTGAATTGGATGTCATGTTTCAACCAACGTTAGGCCATGAACTCAGGAAATCATCACTGTAGATGGTGATTGGTCATCCCCCATCCTGGTCCTTTTTCCTGTTACTCCTTCAGTTTATGCCTCATCTTTGAGGTTTTTCAACACTTTTAATAGTTCATATAGATCGCAATTGTTTTACACTCACTGAAACATTTCATCGTCCCTTGACAAGGCTTACACCAATTTCCATGTGCCATCACAGCCCCCAATCGTCCAAACTGTCCAATTGGATCATCACGGAACCTCCCAGGCTCATGCACATCCTTTCCAGCACTGGCAACCTGCACATCAAATACCCATGTCTATCAATCCCATGTGCCGTTCCGTTCTTTGTCGAAATTGGAAACCAACCCGTCCGCCTTGACCCCATTCGCGAATTCAACGGGGTTCCTGTGGTTTGCGTCCATGTAGAATGATGTCAGAGGGGCCTTCCTTCGAAGCTATTTGGATGCTAGTGGCCCATGATGGACGCTGCTCCCAAGCGATGGTGGTGAAGAAGGGCTTTGCTTTGATCGACAAGCCCAGGTTGCCTGCCGTTCCCCTGGCGTCGCTGTCGGCAGCTCTACTTGACAGCTTCACAGCCCACCGCTGCCAAGACCGCAGACAGCCTCTAGCGCTCTCCTGTAGAGTTCGGAAACCCCAGAGTGTCCTAGCATTGTGTCTCTTGCATCTGTAGCGCTGTATCAGATGCTCCCTCGCCAAGTTTGATACTCTTCGCGCAGTGTGCCCCTCTTCCTTTTACCCCACAATACGTCATCACCTCTACCTCGCTTCAGTATCCAACCACTTCAGCTTCGATCATGACGTTGCGCTGCAACGCCAATCCCCGCTCACGGTCTTGGTAGGGTCTTGCGATTCACAGGAACCTCAGCTGATGCTGTTGTGTTAGGCATGCGTCTTTTCATTGCTTGGTAAGACACTTGAGATATCTGTCAACTTGTCTCGACAGACCAAAATGCTAGAGTATACAATGGGCCCCATTTTCAAAACACCACCCTGACCTGCCACCAGTCGTATGCACCCAAAACAATGCCATGCTATTATACAGTCCCTCGACTTTACATAGAAGAATTACCATGTGATTTCCCATGTTAAACGGCCATTATGCAAAGGGGTCACGGTTCCCCTTGCTTGGACTTCGGTTGTACTTGACTGGACTTCGTGACCGGTCTCCCTTGCTTGGGCTTCGGCGTCCAGAAGGTGTATAAGGTGCCGCCAGAATCGGCTTCATCTTGGGCGGCGTATTATCCGTGTCCGTACCCTCATCGAGCATCCTATGTCGCTGCATTCTAGGCGTCTGAACAGGAATCCACATGAATCCAGGGCCACTCTCTGGAGGCATTGAAGCATCATGAGTTACAGTGGCCGGCTGTGACTGAACGGGCGCCGGTGCCTTGTTGGCGTAGCCGCCAAATACCAAGTTGTTTGCGATTGAGCAGAAGATGAGGATCGCGAAGAAAAACCCCTGTCCGCCGAATTAGTATGGGAATCGTAATATCTCTCCTAAAAACTCTTACCCAGGCCTTCAGATTCATTGTGTCTGAGAACTCGTTGATGATCTCAGCAATCTGCTTTGCCGTGACCTTGACCCTCATGATAGACCCAGGATTCTGTTCCATGCAGGTTTTCCATGCATCACACAGTGGGTCGAGAGCTGGAGGCCGGGTCTCCCTCTGGCACCCGTTCACAGTGTACTCTTTAGTACACTCTGCGATCTTGCCCGTGATCTCAAGACGTGCAAGTTCGTTGGCGTTGTAGATGTCGGTTCTGATAGTGTCCACTACAGACCAACCAATGTAGACGAAGATTGAGACCAGGAAAAAGTTGACCAGTAGCTTTATCCACCGGTACAAATTGTCGGGGGCGTTGGGATGCTCTTCCAGCATATGGAACAGCTTCCCTACGAAACCCCTAGCAGGCTCCTTAGCCTTCTTCTTGCCTCGAGATCGGTGCTGCTTCGGTGCCACACTATCATCGGAGTCGGCATCTGACTCTTCCCAACGGCTGCGAACTATGCTGACGTCCTTGTCGAGATTGTGCCTCTTCCTCTTGCGCATGATATCGGTCACCGAGAGGTCTCGGGCCGGTCTGATCTCTCCTCTCCCAGATGTGTGCTTCTTGGTTGCGAAAGGAGACTTGCCATAGCGAAATGACTTGTCGACCTTCGACGGGCTCGAGACTCCGCTCATGGTAACGTCGCTCATGCGATCCGCCTCGGGAGTATCGTTGGGGTAGTCAGACACCTCTGTCTGAGCAGGGCTATCTTCAGCACCAGAAGCTTCTGACAAGGCCAGATCCTCAAAGGGCCGTCGGGGAGTAGTGAAGGCGGGATTTCGAAAAGGCGGAGCAGCAGCTTTGGATGGTAGTTGAGGTGTAAAGAAGGAAGTCTGGGGTGGTTGAGCTTTTGTGGGTGTGCCCAAGTTCGCAAAAGGGTTCGGTCGCAAAGATTTTGAGGGTGATGCAAAGACTATAGGTCAACGGTTAGCAGCTGTTGCCAGTTCCTGCCACTGCCATAGTGCAGTAGCTGTGCATATACACCAGCTATCACTGGCCAAAGGTATCACCAACCATTCTGTGAGTTGCTCTTTGCTGCATGTGTAAAGGGACTCGTAGGATCAAATGGACCGCTGTCCTGATATTCCCAGTCCATGGGACCCTCGAAAGTCCGGCGATCCATGACTGTCCAATTCGTTGTTAGAGTGTTGAGAGTCGTGATTCTGTCTGAAGTCTGCGTGTGCGGGTCGATGATATTTTTACAGGCTTGTCATCCGCAAAGAGCCACCTTTGTCAACCTGCATGCATCAATCGTCAATGGCAACCAGCGCCAAAGTAAACAAAGCTCCAGCTGTCTGTTTGCCTGAGGCTGCAGCTGCCGGAATGGGAAGTGACTGATTATGTCAGCGACCAGGGTGCGCCTCATCAATGCCTGTGGCGCCTCAGAGTCAAAGAAAGTTGTAACTTGGAGTTTGCGACCTTGTCCCTAAAAGCTTCTCATCCATCCGCTTTTCTTCCCTCGCGACTCTTTCGAGAGAATTAACTTACGAAGAACGGCCTTTAAAGATTACGCAATAAATAAATTGTCTTTGAGGTCGCCGACGCGATCAACGACGCGACACCATGTCCGAAGGAGGCTCCCCTGCTGGCGAGCGCGCCAACGATCCCATTGACGATGGCCAGGAGCGGGAATATGATGATGCTGCTGCGGCGGCCGACTCTGATCGTGAATCCGATGCGCTTTCCGAAGTCGACGAGGACCAGTTCGAAGATTACGACCCTGAAACCGCCAATATCGAAGACCGACCCGTCGATATTGATGAAGATGTTGCTCGCACGCTGAAGGCGACCAAGCGAAAGCGCACAGAGGGAGAAGTCGCCAAGAAACCTCGAGAAGGTCGACGAGACAAGAAGCGCCGAGATCGTGATGAGGATGTTGTCATGGATGATGCCGATGGGGGCAAGAAGCCACGACGATCGAGACGCGCAGCCGAGAGCGAGGGACGCCCCAGAGCCAAGGCTGCCACACCGGAAGCCGACAAGGAGGAAAATCTCACACCCGAGGAGAGGCAGAAGCGGGCCATTGACCGAGCTCTTGATGCCGCCATCAAGAAGCCTAGCGGACCCAAGCGCAGGAAGAAGGACGAGATTGTATGTTTTTACAGTGGCATATTTTGGAGGTGAACGTGGCTAACTTCAGTTTCTTTCAGGACCTCGAAAACGAACTCGACGACTTGTTGGCAGATCTCAAGGTCCGAATGGAGCAAGCTTGCCAGGCAGACAACAGTGCTCGTGAATCTGGCCAGCCTGCCCTCCACAAGCTCAAGCTCCTCCCCGAAGTCACTGGCCTTCTGAACCGCAATGATGTTCAGCATGCTGTCCTGGATCCCGACACAAACTTTTTGCAGCATGTCAAGTTCTTCCTGGAGCCCCTTAACGACGGATCCCTTCCGGCGTACAACATCCAACGTGACATTTTCTCGGCTCTTGCCAAGCTCAACGTTCAGAAGGAGGCACTCCTCAGCAGCGGCATTGGAAGAGTAGTTGTCTTTTATACACGAAGCAAGAAGCCTGAGCCTAGCATCAAGCGAATCGCTCAGAGACTGCTTGGTGAATGGAGTCGGCCAATTCTTAAGCGGACTGACGACTACAAGAAGCGCCAGATCGAGACTCGCGAGTTTGACTATGAGTATGTGTTTACCCTGCCAACATATCCAACTGGTGTACTAACCGTCCTTCCAGGGCCGCCAAGCTTGCTCAACGTCAAAAGGCAAACTCGCAGTTCAGCCTCTCCCAGCGTCCTGCTCAGTCTTCCAGGGATATTGAGCGCGAGCGTTTCCTCGCTCCATCACGCTCCAACAACTCGGCTCGCATGGTCAACTTGCCATCGAGCTACACCATCGCGCCCCAGAGCACATACACTGGAGCCCGTGACTCGAACCACCGCCCGCTGGGTGCCGGAGGCATGGATGCTTTCCGCAAGCTTACCCAGAAGAGCAAGAAGAAGAACAACAACTAAGTCAATACTGGTTGATATTTGGCATCGGTTCTTGGTTGGAAGCACGTGTTGGCACGCATACAGGTTGTAAGCTACTGGGGGTGGATCAAAGACGTTGGCTGGTGTTGGCGGGATAGGTACTGGCGTTTGGCGTACAAGCATTTGAAGTCAAACTTATTAGTTGAAAATGAAGAAGGCCTGATAATTTGATGGGCTAACAGACTTTTGCCATCTCGTCATGAGTCAAGCGTGACTATAATCTAGTCTGTGATGTTGGTGGATTAGTGGCATATGATATGGCGATCTCTCTACCACGTGTCATGCGTTCATCTCGTCGAGCCTCTTTCTGAAGCTGACACGTGAAATTGGAAACGTTCAGAGGTGTTTGTTGTCTGTTGCTATGGAGCTAAGTCTACCTACCACACCATCGAGTCCTAGAGAGGCCAGGTGACTGACTCTTGGGAACAAGCCTCAATTCGTTCTTTGGAAGAGCGTGACTTGAGCTGTCAACCTATCGGAACTCTCATCACTTTTTCAGTTGCACCACTTCTAAACAGTCTCTCCAACGCAGCTTTGGTGAAATCTGGTATTGTTTACAGCTCGGCATGTCGTACTGGTGCACTGCGAACCTCGTTTTCCTGCAAGGCATCGGAGGACAAAGGAAGAGACATTACGTCGAGAAACCCACTTCAAGCGGGAATGCTATGCCAGTTTCGTAAAGCCCGTTACCCAAGAAGTCTATTTTTCTCACGATAGGGGTAGATGACGGGGTCGCCGGAGAGAACTCCTTCCATGGTGTGTGGTCCGGTCCCCTGGGAGGAGGCCTTTTTTTTTTTTCTTGGACAAGGGACGTAGTGACGTCAGCCCAACCTCTCTAGATTTTGGGGGCTGCAGCGGTTGCACAGAAATATTGGCATCCATGCCACGAGTGAAGCTTGGAATATTGAAAAGGATATTGGCCAAGATCGTATCGACGCTGCAGTATGTGAGATCCCAATAAGGAAGAAGAGATCTGGTAAGAATCAAAGCCATTCGTCAAGCTTTATCAGAATTAACTTTGAGAAATATGCCCCCCCAAACCAGAAAAGTTACAGCACCTCCCTACAGCGCATCTCCAACGGCCCGGCCGATTTGAAAGTACCCCGCGTAAGCAATGTACCTGTGAGCTGTTGGAGAAATGGCGTCAGTCCCTTAGAGTCTGCGCGCGTGTGCGACCTCTAAGCGCCGGATGCGGGTGTACCACTTTGACTGCCGTTACTCCGAATCACCTCCAACTGCCGCTGGCCGAAGATCGTTCAGGTACGGGGGTGAACAAGTTTTTTCTTGAAGAGGGTTTTGAGTTGCGAGGAAGAAGCTTGTTTTCTTTTCTGGCTCGTGATGGTGTTGTTTGCGTTGAACATCTCAGGTCCACGTATTGGATGGAAATAGGTATGCATCCATCTTTCATCCGTTGTTCTGCACCAATGCATCGTCGTGCTTATCGCGATGGATGTCTCGGCGACGCCATGATTCAAGTCTTCCTGGCTCTTATAACCGTCTGCTGTACTCGTCAATATCGACCGAGCTTGGCATTGGTATTTCCAATGTAGCTGTATAAAATTGAATGATTACTTCCGTCTCCGTCTGACAAGAAGATGTCTCCCCAGTCTTCAGCTGGTACCAGGCCTTGGGCCGCAGAAGCCGGCGATTGGGTTCCTGCTATTGGTACTTGTAAAAGAAGCCATGTTGTTCTGTTGGCCCAGCTGGACTGCGCTGTGTTGCGCTGCAAGATACCTACCTCGTCCAGTACAGCTTGATCATCCCAGACCCTGGCCTTGCTCCTCCCCTTCCAACGCTTCAGGCCGTTCCCGTTCCCGCCTCCCGTCTCCCGCCTTCATCCATCTTTACCCAAATTTCTTCTCCCTCCCCTCCTCCCAACTTTTCCTCTTCTCATTCAATCTCATCCCAAGATCCGTCTACAGCGCCTACACTTCTCGCGGCCCGCCCAGAGCCCCAGCGCAATCCATTCTGATCAATCAGACTGGATCCAACCAGTCTAATCGGCCAATTCGTTCTGCCCGTTGATCTTAGCCAGGTTGCGCCGCCACTGCGCAATATCTTTGTTTCGACTTTTTGCGACGCGACCAATCCCGCGCCACTGCCGCACCAACACGCAGATACCATCCTCTCTCCCGTCGACCATCTCCCATCATCTTCCGAAAACCCTCATCAACAATTACTCGGCCGATTCCCATTCTGCTGGGACCCCGATTGCTGCGAATCCACGCCATTGAGACGCCCGCCCACCGAGTCGAGCACTTACAAGCACCCCTCACCCCCACCTCGACATCCATCCATTTCTCAGCGCCGAAAGAATCTCGTCGCAGTTCGCGCTACGACAGACCAGACCAGACCATCTGCAACATTCGCGACGGCCCAAATCCATTGGCGAACCGGCGGCGATAGCGATACTGGTGCTGAATTTCTCCCTCCTCTTTTGACCCTTCATTCTACACCCCCGCTGGTAGCATCAACAACACCATCATGAACGGCACAGAATCTCCCGAATCCCAGAAGCCACCGCCTTCCTCGGCCGGAACCAATGGACATGCCAGCACCAACAGCAGTCTTGCCGCCAAGAAGCGCAAGAAGGACGGCCTGAAGCCCATCATCACCATGGAAGGGGCAAGTCCTCACCCAGCGATTGGGTATGTACAAAGATTTATTTCATCTCGTCTTGTTGTTTGTTGTTGTCACCCTCTACACTTTTTACTTGCCTGCATCGCCTTGACTACCCGACACATTGTTTCCTCATGACAACGGCATCGAAATATGCGGTCTCGTTCCCTGGAATCTAAGCAGTTTGCGCTCGCCTCTGCGAAGGTTGCCCTGGAGCAGTCAGGCCAGAGGGGTCGCAACCTAAGCTGTCTCACCCCCACCTACACGATTTCTTGTGTTTTGCACTCTTTTACGCCGGTCGAGGACGGAGTCGCAGAAGTGCCTGCTGGGCACTAATTTTGGCTCGGTGCTGGCAAGGCACAGCACAGACGCCAATACGAAGATGAGACCAGAGCGACAGCTTCCTTGCGCTTCTCTGTGAGTGCCCAATGGCCTCTAGCCAAGCACCATTCCAGCGGCTTGTCCGAGGACGGTCAGCGGCGACACATGGCGCGGTATTGCATCACATTACAGAAGACGGCAGCGGGCAGCGAAGCAGGTTGAAACGAGTGTGGACACTGCTCACTCAACCACTGGCTCCCCCCGCCAACGATGGCTGGGATTCAGGAGCTTGGGACTGTGTGTGCTTGGGCCTTGATAGGAGGGCGGATCCCATAAGTCTTGGGCATTCATCAACCCTGAATCACTCGATCCATCGATCACTGGATCCCTGGGTACCTGATTCAGGGCTTGGGTATCCGTCACTTGCTTGCTGCCCTTCCAAGGTAGTCTACCTGGACCGGCTCTAGCTCACCCGAGGCATGTCCCATGGGTCTGGTGGTTGGCGATGGTGCAGGATGCGAATGTGATGGTCTGGCATAGCCAAGGTGGTGGTGCTCATGCCCGTTACCACCTGACTGACCGGTGCCGTCACTCTGCGTTCTGCCATGCCGCTGCTTGCTCCCTTGTCTTTGCCGGCTTCTCGGTGGCGGGCTGGACTCTTTGAGCCTAGGAATCCAAGGGACCCTTTATTCGCCGGGCGGGACGCTCCGTGTTGCGCCGCGTGCCAGCCATCCCCATCCCATCCCATCCCATGGCCCATGGCCAAAAATCAGAAGCCAGAGGCGATGCAGATCCAGAGACAGTCAGAGGTTGAAGAGAAGCAAGCAATCAAAACTCGAGACAAGGAGCACGCCCCAACCAGTCAACCTGCAAATCTTTCTCACCATTGTTCACTGCCCTCGCCTTTGCTTTCTTTTCTTTTCTCTTTATCCATCTCACTCGCATATTCCCTGTTCGCATCCGCAGCCGCTACCGCAGCACAGCGCAGCGCAGCCGCTCTCCAAGGTGCCGCGCGCAGTGTCGTCCAATCCTCTCCGTCTTTGTCATCTCCATCGTCATTTTGACCTGATCCTTGTTCTTCTCCCTCGTCCTTCTTTATCCCCCGCCCATAACCCGCCACGCCGCTCGCCCGCTTGTCAACCGCGCTTCGCTACCTGATTGTTGTTATAATTCCCCTATTTCATCATTCCAAGCGAGTGTTTTCCCCAAGCATAGGGGCAAGAGAAGCGAACAGAGGAAGAAGAGAACAACATCTATAAGCCAGTCGCGAGCGCAAGCTGCGCCATGAAGACATCATCATGAACAGCTTCCTCAAAACAAGGTTGCACTCCCCATCGCCGCCCCCATACTTTGCCCTCTCCCTCGTCAGCCTCGGGTCTTGATATTCTATACACTCCTGGTAGCCCAGAGTTTGTCGCATCTTGCACCTCATCCCGGATTGTCTCCGAACAAGGCCTCAACGGGTTGCTATGGCCTTGGATGATGTTTTGATGCTTCCCCGCCATTTCACCTCACCCAAGCCCAATCCGGCAAAAGTCCCCCACCACGCGCTCCATGACCACCAGCTCTTTCGCCGCCGCCGCTCCCGCCAAATCTTGCGACCGTGGTTGTTTGATCTGCCTGCATTGGCTCCGCCGCAATCTTGACTTGCCATCTTCACATCTCGCTCTTGCGCCTTGGACATCGCAGTCGCTAACGTTGAGCTCTTTTCCGACTCTAGATCGCATCAACTGTCAGCCATGACCCACTCCCCCTCGTCCTCGTCGGTCGACGACGCCGCCGAAAATACTGCAGATGAGGAGGATTCTGAGGATTACTGCAAGGGCGGATACCATCCCGTTCAGGTCGGAGAGAAGTTCAAGGACGGAAAATACACTGTTGTTCGCAAGCTAGGATGGGGTCATTTCTCAACCGTCTGGCTGTCCCGCGACAACACGAGCGGCAAGCATGTCGCCCTCAAGGTTGTCCGTTCCGCCGCCCATTACACCGAGACCGCCATCGACGAGATCAAGCTCCTCAATAAGATTGTACAGGCCAAGCCTGACCATCCCGGTCGCAAGCACGTCGTGAGTCTGCTTGATTCGTTTGAGCACAAGGGGCCACATGGCACCCATGTATGCATGGTGTTTGAGGTTCTCGGCGAGAACCTGCTTGGCCTTATCAAGCGTTGGAATCACCGCGGAATCCCCATGCCTCTGGTCAAGCAGATCACAAAGCAGGTTCTCCTTGGTCTCGATTATCTCCATCGCGAATGCGGCATCATCCACACCGACCTTAAGCCCGAAAACGTCCTCATCGAGATTGGCGATGTCGAGCAGATCGTCAAACGCGTCGTCAAGCCCGACGCTGGCGACAAGGAGAACAACAGGAATGGTCGCCGACGCCGGAGAACTCTCATCACCGGCAGCCAACCTCTGCCATCCCCCCTCAACACCAGCTTCAACCACACCAACCTCTTTCCCTCACCGAATCCTCACTCTAGTCTTGCTGGTGTTTTGAACGAAGGTAAGACATATTTGCTCCAATGAATCGAGGTGACAGGTTTGTGTGCAACCATGCTAACACGCTCTAAGCAGGCAAGACATCAAAGGAATCATCTCCTAAACCAGGCGATGACGCCCAGAAACAGCGAGAAAAGTCTGCGTAAGTGATGGCGCCGTGATTCAGTATCAGTTTGGCAGGTGCTGACTCTAATATAGCGACCTCTTGAGCCGTGAAGTTTCTGGCATCTCTCTCGACAAGTCAAACTCACCATCAGCGTCAACCGGCGAGAAGCGTAAAGCGGAGGATGCCCACGCCTTTGACGTTATCAGCGTCAAGATTGCAGACCTGGGCAACGCCTGCTGGGTCAACCACCACTTTACCAACGATATCCAAACGAGGCAATACCGGTCACCCGAGGTTATCCTGGGTGCCAAGTGGGGTGCCAGCACTGACGTCTGGAGTATGGCTGCGATGGTATGACCAAGACTTCTGATTCACCCGAATGGGATGACTATTGGTTGCGCAAGAATGATGAGCTAACATACGCGTGTGTCAGGTCTTTGAGTTGATCACGGGCGACTATCTGTTTGACCCCCAGTCGGGCACCAAATACGGCAAAGATGACGATCACATTGCCCAAATCATCGAGCTCCTCGGGCCCTTCCCCAAGTCACTATGCCTCAGTGGCAAATGGAGCCAGGAAATCTTCAACCGCAAGGGTGAGCTGCGGAACATTCACAGGCTCCGGCACTGGGCTCTACCGGATGTGTTACGCGAGAAGTACCACTTCAAGGAGGACGAGGCGAAGCGCATCTCGGACTTTTTGACCCCGATGTTGGAGCTGGTACCAGAGAAGAGGGCGAATGCTGGTGGTATGGCAGGCCATCTGTGGCTGGAAGATACACCTGGCATGAAGGGGTTGAAGATCGAGGGCTTAGAAGTAGGAGGCCGGGGCGAAGGCATCGATGGTTGGGCAACGGAGGTGAGGAAGAGATAAAGGCAATATAGACGTGTTGGAATGTCGCATACAGAGAGACACGAACCAAAACTCGACAGTCCGGGGGCACCACATACATGGTTGGTCTTTTTCTGTTTGACGACCTTGCTAAGATGCTACCTGTTTGTTTCAACCGAGGCATCTTGATTTCTGCAAGAAGACGTATGAGGACATGATCTGGAAGCGAAAGACTAGGTACGGTACGATGGTGGCTCCCCATGATTTTGGTATCAGTGTTTGCTCATGATATGCGGACACTTGTGTGTTTTTTTCGTTCTTGTCCTGTTTTTACACCTGTATTCCCTCAGCCACATTTGTTATCAGACATGTTGAGCATTTTTGCATGGACAAGATACGAAAACACCATGTCACGACATGTCATTTTGCTCCTGAGAATCAAACCTGGGAAAGCTTTTTTTGTTATACTCATAGACAAAGGTATGATCTATGAACGGGGGTTTACATGGGACTGAAAATGATATATGAGCGGGAGTGAAGGGATGATATAAATAGACTTGAAATGACGCGATGCCTAGGATGATATGGAGTCTTTCTATGGTGTGAGCTGAACGAGCGGCCATGGCAGACTGACTTGCCTGATGGATATACACGCCGAATATGCCTGAGTATAAGGATGGAATAGATAGTCCAAAGAGACTCGAGCTATTCGTCAAGACATTTAATTCATCGGCGAGATAATTATCAACTACTTCAACTCCAAAACATCCTTCAACTGATCCAGGGCAGCAAACAAGTCATTGTCGTGATACTTCCTCGCCACAATCTGCAGGTTGACGGGCGCACCCTCAAAGTCTCCCTCCTCCCAGAGTTGCCTAACATGCTTGCAGTTCTCACTCAGCGGTGTTGATGAAGAATATGTCTCCTGTCCCTTTGCCAGCGCCTTGATCGGCGTGGGTACGACGACACCGGGATAGTCGACATAGTTCCACAGGGCTGTGTAGTTCCAGTAAAAGGCAGTCTCATGGGTACATGCTGGACCGACAAAGACAGGACATATGACAATGTCAACGTCTTGCTCTTCCCAGTTCAGGGAAAATTCGCAGCGGAAGTCATCACGGATAAGGCGCTGCTTGAGAACATCGCTGGCGCACAGCTCAGGGCCCTCTGCGTCTTGGGTAATGTGCTTTGTCAAGGGGAACATGGGCTCGTCGTTGACTGCTAGGTGCGCTTTGACCGTCTTGCCTCCGTCAGGCCAGTAGGCGAGACGAATGTACTTCATTGCCTCGGCGGTCTTGTATGGCTTGAAGGGTTTGAAGGTGAAGTCGGGGGAGTTTTGGAGTTTTGATCGAGCCCATTCGAGAGCCCTGGTTACTGGGGGTTGCGGGATGATGTCTCCATCGTCCATCATGAAGCCGATTTTTAGGGGAGATTTGGATGGACTCTGTGGTGTCTTGAGTCCTGTCCAGGGGATGGGGATAACGCGAGGATCTCCTATCCAAGGCTTTGCAGATATGATGGTTGACATGAGCAAGTCCATGTCTCGAAGTGAAGAGCACATTGGACCTGTAGAACACAGGACATTGAGCTCTGCGCCGAAACCTCCGGGGAGAAAGTCCTTCATGGGCAGTGTATAAGATGTTGGCTTGAAGCCGTAGATGCCGCAGAAGCCAGCAGGCCCTCGGATGCTACCGCCAATATCGGTTCCAACACCTAGGACTGAACCTCGGAGGGCAACCAGGGCGGCTTCACCACCTGTAGAACCACCGGCGGAGAGTTTGATGTTGTGAGGGTTGAGCACACGACCACGAGGTGATGTGCTCTCCAGATGCATGATAGCTTGAGGCTGGTTTGTCTTGCAGTAGAAGACAGCACCAGCCTTGCGAAGGATGGCAACCATGAGAGCGTCATTTCCATCCTTGCGTCTGGTATCGAGGTAGCCGACGCTACTCCAATGACCAGCCAAGGGGATGTGCTCCTTGAGACTGATGGGGACACCATGTAATGGACCAACTGTCTGACCGGTCTTTTCAAGGTGGGCGTCGAGAGACTTGGCTTGCTCAATCGCATCGCTCATGAACCACTCAGAGAGACAACTTGTAAGTTGATGAGCGATGATGGCTCTTTTAGCAAAAGCAGTTGCAACAGCCACAGCCGTGAGCTTCTTGGAAGCAATAGCATCAGCAAGACCAACAGCATCATATGCCTCTGTGATTTCTATCTCTTGAGGAGATAGCAAACCGCATTCTTTAGGTATAGCCGTGACATTTTTGGGAGGATTCTCAAAGATGGATTTGGACAAGAAGAGGTCTTGAGGAACAGAGGCAGCAAACTCGTCGAGGATGGAATCTCGAAGGGCTGAATACTGCGCCGAACCCGAAGGTGTAGGAACAGGTTGGATGATTTGCAGGGGCATCTTGGGATTAACTTTCTGTGGTGTGATGAAAAAGAAGGGACGAGTGAGTATCTTGTAAATGAGCACAGCATAACAATGATTTATAACATGGACGATGGCTGTCTGCCACACACTATCTAGAGCGGGGACCCAGGTGTGTGGGACGAATCAGAACTAATTGCGCCAGGCACAACCATCAGCCCAAGTGATGATAAATCTCCCTTCTCCCATCAAGCTTGTTTCCGGATGAGGGAATCCGGGGACCAGGGTGGCTTGGCAGACGGTGCTGTGCGGGGGGGGGGGGGGGGGGGGGCTTATCAAGAGGGCGCGCGGATCATCTAAGCGAGTTCGCATCGCCAACCTTGAAGGATTGGACACTTGCTCCAATCATGAGGATTGCCGCGTTTTTGATCAGGAGGACTTCAATCGCGGCTACACTAGAAGAAAGGAGAGATTGTAGTGTTGCTTTAGTAGGAGATAAGTTGGTATGCGGGGTAGAGATATCGTCGGAACGCCGACATCCATGTTGTTGAGCGATTCATGTCTGCCGACTTATATCAATTGGCAAAGTCTATATCAACTCGGCTTTCCCCCCTCTGTCGATCTCTCATCCTCATCAATCACATTCTTGTCTTTACCTCAATCATGTCACATCCAGACGATGTCCCCGGTACCATCTTGCTCTGGGATGAATCCCACCACGGCAACGACCTCGGCCATCGCGGCGAGGTCGTTCTTCAACCTCAGCCAAGCTCAGACCCTGAAGACCCCCTGAACTGGTCGAGAAGACGCAAGCTGGTTGCCATCTCCATGACATACCTCTACGTCTTGGGTGTTGGTATCTGCACCACCGTTCACTACTCTGTCTTGACACAGATTGCTGAGGCACAGGCTCTCACTGTCAGTCAGCTTAACCTTGGAACTGGCCTCATGTTTTTGTTTCTTGGTTGGGGTAATTTGTTCTGGCAACCTCTTGCTACGACGTATGGTCGGAGGGGTGTCTACCTCGTCTCCATCGTCCTCTGCATCCCACCTGTTCTTTGGACACCCTTCTCCCATGGGCCATCGCAATGGTACGCCCACCGTATCATCCTCGGCTTCATTGCCGCTCCAATCGAGTCGCTCCCTGAGCTATCAGTTCCTGATCTCTTCTTTGCTCATGAGCGTGGAAGCTACATGGCCATTTACGCCCTCATGCTGTTCGGGTCTAACTTTATCGCCCCTTTCCTGGCTGGTTTCATCCTCGATGGTGCTGGCTGGCACTGGGTCATGTACTTTGCCGCCATCTGGGTTCTCTTTTGTTCCACGATTCTCTTCTTCTTTATGGAGGAGACCATCTACTTCAGAAACACGACCGAAACCGATGCTGTTGCGGTGGACGAAAAGACCGGGATGGCAGAGACAACGCAGGAAGAGGTTTCTTTCCCACCTCCAAGAACTCATGTCCAAAAGTTGAAGCTTGTTCTTCTCCTTCCCGGTCGTCCAACACCCAAGCAGGCTCTCATGAAAGTGTGGCGCACCTTCAAGATCCTGTACTGGTTTCCAAACATCACCTGGGCCGGTCTCCTATACGGCGCTAACTTGGCATGGTACATGGTCATCAACGGCACAATGTCGTCCATCTTGGGCGGAGAGCCGTACAACTTTGCTCCAGCCATGGTTGGAACTGCATACCTCTCCCCTCTAGTCGCCAGTTCCTTCGCCTCTCTGTGGTCTGGCTGGTTCGCAGACAAGATTGCTCTCCGCTTGGCGCGTCGCAACAAGGGTATTCGTGAACCTGAACATCGACTATGGGCTCTTCCTCTTTCTGCGCTCATGTCTACTGGAGGACTCATCATGTGGGGAGTCGGAGCAAGCCATGACCTTCACTTTATGGGATTAATCTTTGGTATCGGCTTCACCACATTCGGCGTCGTCTGCGGAGGTGCCATCGCGCTGGCATACACAGTCGACTGCTTCAAGGAGATTGCAGGCGAGTCTCTGATCGCCGTCATTCTCATCAGGAACACGCTGGGCTTTGCGTTTGGATATGCCATCAACCCGTGGATCGACAGTCTGGGGCTTCAGAACTGCTTCATCTCTGTTTCCATGATTTCGCTCTTTGTCACTGGCACTTTCCTTTGCATGATTGTTTGGGGGAAGCGTCTGAGAAAGTTTTCTGCTGGGAGGTATTGGTCGTATGTTGCAGAGGAGAGGACGTTGAGTCAGTAGGAGGGATTGACTTGTGAATGAAGTTCTGAACTGGGAAGCAATGACATCTTGTAGTTGATGCCACTGGGTTCGTATATAGTTTAGGTTAACTCAGTTTCACATTGTTGTTGAGTTCAAGTTGTCCTAATTTTCGTTCGTGATAGAATCACAGATGTGAATATCTTTCTTCCCAACATGAACGAACGGTCAATGCAGTCAGTAAATTCACACTATACCACAATTATTATAGAAATCTAAAAATATCTATAGATAGATCTTACCATAAAGAACGTATCCAAGCAACATCATGCCTTGACATGAAAAACGCATAAAACATCAAGCCAATTCATGCGTTAATCCCCTTTTTCATGTGCAAGTCTAGGGTAGTCGGTTCGGATGCCGAGGCCGAGGTCAACGGCCTCAGGCACGCGCCACCTCCGCCTCCCTCCCTCCACATTCTGGGCGCGAGAGGTGACGTGCCTCGGGATTCGGCGGGCGGAAGCTGGGGACCTCGATTCAATTCAACCTGTTCAACTCCATCCCCAGATTATCACCACCTTCATCATCCCATCGCGCTTGTCGCTTGTCATCTGCGCCATCTCCGACGAATAATCCCTTGACGATAGACTTCGCGTCATGGCCGTCGACTGAAGCATCACCCGATCCGACCGACCGACCGACGCCTGCACATCCATAGCGCGCGCCTCTCCTTTTTAATTGATCTCCTTTCGTCACGCGGCTGACGTCGAGATGGGGGACCTGAATTCCTCATCGACGCGCCCAGCGCCATCTTCTGCTTCTAATTCAACCTCATTACCTTCATATTCCTTTTATTCTACAGCTTCGTCTTCGTCGCGACCATCCCTCGGTCGCATCCTCTCATTACCTCCGCAATGGCTCTCTATGTATGACGAATTTATCACAAAGAACGCCGGCCAGGTATCGCAGATCGAGAGCGCCCTGCGGAGTTTAACATACATCATACCAGGTGAGTTCACTCATGTTTTGTACATGTACCTGCAAGGAACTCCTTCTGACATGTTCCAGGCCGTTTCCGCGATGCCGAGATAGCATCCGAGTCGATCCACTCGGGCGTTCAGCTCCTCTCCCTCTACCATGACTCCCTCCTCCAGAAAGCCATTGCGCGCTTGCCCATGGCGTCTATGCCGTCGGCGCATGCTCGATACACGCGACACTGGACCCAGCGGAGCAGCGCGTACCGCAGGATAGCAATGTTCCTGCAGATGATCATTTACACCGAGATGCTGTGGGAGATGACAGCCAAGCGGCGGGGCGGGGAGCGGTCGCGGTGGAAGGTGGTTGTAATACTTGAAGCACTCAAGGCGCTGTGCCGCCTCCTGCTCCTGCGCATCACGCGGTCGCGGCCGCTGGTGACACCGGTGCTGCCTGAACGGGAGCCCATCCCCGAGAATGCGACAGCCGCGGCTGAGGAGGAAGAGCTGGCCTATCGCAGCGAGAGTGAGCTGATGGACGATGTGTCGGCGAATGGCTCCGACTCTGAATCGACACACATGAAACCGCCGCACGAGCGTGAGTGGGCCATGCCCCGGACGGGCATGAGCCTGCCGTCTCTGCCAGATGCCGGGGATATCAGCTCGTATCTGCTGGGACGCGTGCTGACGGCCGACGACATCAAGCCGGCCACCAAGCTGCTCAACAAGCTCCAGGGGAGCAGCCACGGCGCCGAGATCCTGCAGATCCTGTCACCGCTCATATACGCTGCAGCCATGGCGCACAACAGCAGACGAGGGGGCAGCAAGAAGGCCTGGGCGCCTTGGCTAATTGGCTTTGCCGTCGAGTATGCAGCGCGGCAGCTCCGGGAGCGCGGGCTACGGACAACGTCCCTGGAGCGGGAAGAGTGGAACAAGAGAGGCTGGGCGATGGGATGGTGGGCGATGAGGGGCGCCTGCTACGAGAACATCACCAAGGGGGTCGTAGGAGGAGTCAGCAAGAGGATGCCGTCGTTCATTGGAGGGATCCTCGAGGACTACGAGTATCTGTGGGAGAATTACTACTTTAGCACGAGTGCGTAAGGCTCGGAGCAAGGTGGCGAAACAGGTAGCCTTTGACATGGGCAGATATGCTCCAAGATGGATCTTTGGTGTTGGTCTCGGAAGAGAAGGATGTTTGGAACCAGGACAGCAAATAGGGAGGGCGTTTGATCGGGTAATGGACAGGAAGACGGACACGGAATGACAAGCCTTGATCCCTCTCTTCTCGTCAACCATGTCTAGATTCGGGATATGATGGCCGGTATAGTGCCTGGCGCCAGTGGGGAGTTGGGGATGATCACGAGCAAGTGGAGGAGGAGGTTCGGGATCAAGAGGAGACCCCGATCAGCTTCGGAACTCTCGAGGGAGACGGAGGAGACACTCAGGCGTTCTGGTGGCCTTTGAGTTGGCCGACTGTGGGTTTGGCTTGGTTTTGGTGCAATGTACTCTGCGGAAAGGTGCCGGGGGGCAGAGCACGGACGGGTACGAGGTAGAAAGTGTACAACGAACTAAAGACAGAACAAGCAAGTAGTTAATCAGTCTAAGAGAAACGAAAGATCGAGACTACTGGCAGAGTAGAGTTCAGGAACCGTCCGTGACGTTTAGGGCGTGGCAGTGCTCGGCCGAGAACATGTCGAGCCCGTGCCTGTGGATCATGTCTGTTGGTTGTCGCAAGGAAAGATGCAGAAGATGCAAGGGTCCGGGGGGAGTGAAGAAACACGGAGGTGCCGGGGGTTTAACAACGGGTCGGGGTCGGGGGGCCGGGGGTTTTGAATGCGGGTTTCAAGTGAAGTTGGAGGAGTGTGTGGTGGGCTGTTTAAACATGTTGGATTGGATGTGATAGAGAAACGAGCTGTTGGGACCAAGAAGAAACCTGACGTGCATCGGGGGATAAAAAATGAAATGTCTCGGGAGGGGATATTTTGGGATTGTTGGTGGTGGTGTTGTGTCTGTCGACCACACAAATTAGTTGGAGTTGCAATCGGTAGACAAGTTTCTTCGAGTGTAACTCGGTGCCTTGCAGCATGTAACCTATAAGTGCATGCTATTATTCGGACCCTTAGGAAAAACAGGAAATGGGAATGACGAGAGACAGAGTTCAAGCAGGGATTCGGTTTAATGGGCATTTCGTTTTGGCAGTCTTATGTTTCCTCGGACTATAGCCCATTCTCGGGCAGAAACGTTCTGATCTTTCTGCAGCAAGGTCTCTTGTTCCTTGTTTTTGCCTGTGCCGCTCTTCGGCGTCGACGATCGTCAGCTGAGCCAAGAAAAGTGAAAGAGAGGGTGTGTGGCAAATATTGTAAAAAGCTTTGTGTGAAACACTGACGTCGAAATTTACTCTGTTCGTCATCAGGTCCCAAGGAGAGGGAACCGGGCTGAGGCACGAAGACACGGGAAGAGCGGGAAGACTAGGACGGGTGACATTATCAGAGACAAGACAGTCAGTCATTGATGGATTTTTTTATGTTTAAAAACAGAAACATTAATTAATATGACGGACACTGTGAAAAGATAGCGAACCGAGGGCATGCTTTGACCGCATGTGATCTGCGAGTTAAATACGAAGATGGATTGATATAGGAATATGCATGTTTAATAAGATTATATGAATGATGCTCCGTTAAAAAGCACCGAGATACGGAAATGTGCAGAGGTAGTGCATGCATGTACCCCATGAAGCTTCATCTTGCGCGGGCTATTGAGAAAAATACAGGTACACTTTATATGGCATGTGGTTACTAAAGGGCAGCTTGCTTTTTGTCCACCATGATTCAACATCCTAGTGGCTTCACTGCGCAGCCAATTGATTCATGATCAGAGCCCAAGACCTTCTCGGCCGCTATACCCGAATCAGAAAACAACTCGCACCCAGACTCCTGGTCCGTGTCACGATATCCTCTGTGTGTCCCTGACTAGCACGAAAAAGGGTACGGGCAAATCAGGGTGCCACAAGGATCAAGGGGTTAACGGGTAACCAACAGACAAGAAGACAAGCGAAAGGATAAGACGACAAGGTTGGAGACAGAAGGACAACGGAATGCTACATCGTCATCTTAAAAGCAACGCGGGAAGGGAAACGCTATGGGCTGTTGTTCGCTTGCATTTGATGCCCGTTGAAAGGGGGCGAACATGGTGGGCAACTGGATGGATCCATTTAAACAAGGGGACCCCGTGATACGCGAAATGATGCAAGACTAGGAATCCCCGTGCGCCCTGTTCGCTTCTCGAACACATGGCTCTCCTCCTCTTTTCCCTTCCCGTGTGTGACTCCAGCCTGTTGGTGCTGGGGCTTCGGCATCCATCACAGAGGGAGCTTGCTAACCGACCTGGAAGTTATGTCAAGAGAAGTCATATGAGCTGGAGCCTTGCTTGTGTTGTTGTTTGTTGTTGTTCCAATTTCCACAGGCGCCGCGCCAGTGAAAGCTTACGATGTGCTGGGACGCACTAAGCCAGCAAGAGGGACAAGGTTTCATTAAATTATGCTTTTACAACGGGTAGAAAGAGAAGTGAGATAATATACACCCCACTGTCTCTTTCCGCGTTTAACTGGATTTGTAAGGGCTCTCCCTTCGCTTGCCTTGTCGTTCGTTGCTCGGGTGGGGGAGACAAAAGCTCAGATAGACAAGCGATGATGACGATGATGACAGCGTCGATCCAGGGGCCGGCCAGTCCAGTCGACGACACAAGATCCGAGAAAAGGTCTGTGTCAAGGGCGGGTTTTGTTGAGAGGGATCCAATATTCTCATATCATAAGCTGAGCTGGACTGGGTTTACTAGACGCCTGTAGCTTACCCAAGACCCGGGTCGAAGGAAGAGGCGTCAAGGCTGTGCACAGCAAGAGGTACGTACGTACGACACGATGGATGTCCAATAAGTAGAGTTGCGAGCTGCAGACACGATGATGACGATGCAGCCTGTTGACAAGCACACATTAGGGCCCTAGCCAGGGATCCAGGGGCACATCGCGAGGGGTGATGGTCATCATCATGGATGGGTTGGGTTGATCCGGCAGATCTGAACCATGCTTGCGCCTTTTTTTTCCTCAACGGTCGACATGCAGAGGGAGAGAAAGGAAAAGCAACGTAGACGCAACGACCAACGCTTCTTTTCGCATCAAAAGTTGAAATCTCTCTTAACAAGACCCCATGTACATACACATGGGATCATGAGAGATGGAGACACCAAAAAAAGAAGGGGTCTCCTTTTTCCGCCCCCATCTCCATCTTCCTCCCCCCCCCCCCTCTCACGCCCCCCCTGGACAAGGTCGTCTTACAGGCACACGTCTCTGATTGGCGGGAAACCGTTTCGAAACGCTCGGCGGCGCGGCGCAGACCGTTGTTGTTTTTTACACACTCACAAGAGACAAGAAGCATGCTTGCTGATTGATTGTCGCGCGTTTCAGGTGAGAGTTGTCTGTTACAGAGCGTGTTCCAGCATGAGTAAAAAAAAAAAAGAGAGATCTGAGGGACTGTGAAAAGCGCGCAAGTACGAGAAACGAGAAGAGAGAAAACGTGCGGCTGGGGATGGGCGTTCGGGGCTTTTTTTTTGGGCTTGGGAGGCTTTCATTACAAAATAATGACTGAGAGGTATCCGTACTGGGGGACACGACAATGGAGCCAAATCCCGGAGGAACATGGAGGAATTGGGACATTGGAGCCGGGGGTTCGTGGACAGTGGAACATTTTCCGTTCGTTTGACAACAACCAGATTGATCATTTTGGTATTGGGGAATAAAATCCTTCGTTTCTTTTGCAGTTTCTTTTCGTTGCCTTGATTGCAGAGTGTCAATGGAGGGGGGGGAGATACCCGAACACGACATGACGAGTTGTGCATTGAATTGCTGAACAGGGGGAAGAAGAAGTTTGGAGAGAGAGATATTCTATCTTTGGAAATGGTGGTGAAACAACGCCTTTTCCCGTTGTACAACCTCTCGAGCAGAAACTCGAAGCCATCTACGCCTTAATGGGCAGCAGCAGACACACAGGCACTGCAAGCCATGACGCGCCCGTGAGCTGGCTGGGCTTTGATGACCCGTGCTCTGGGTGGTGGTGGTGGTGCATGTGCTACTCACAAAATCCTCCTGGGTAGGGATCCCTTCTCTTTGGTTAACCCCTGGCGGCGGCGCCGTCGTCCAGCACTGCAGGGATCATCCTCCAAGGTCCCCGCTTGTCGGTCGACGACTGGGAGGAATTGTTGGTCCTTGATCTGATGGCTTGGTCGGTGCTGGGGGAAGAGTGAGATCGTGATGTGGTTGACTCAGTTATGAGAGAAGATGAAGAAGCCGAGTTGAATTGGTAATGGCAAAGAAGAAGAAATAGAGTGTTAATGAAGATGGTTAAGTTGAATCCGCAACGGTCATGACAACTTTTGCCCCTTATCTGCAACTAGCCTACTTCTTGTTTCTTCTGCGGCATCACCCGCTTGTTGAACTCCAACCATGATCCAATCCATTAAGCCATGGATCCCTCAAACCCGCCGACATGCTCATCATCCTCTCGCTGTACGTCACGTCACTTTATTCATGCCCTTTCTTCCTTGTCCATTTCTTCGGGACACACACACGGACAACACAACAGTTGCCCTTCAATCCCTCAAATCTCCACACGGGAACAGACACGAAAGACAATGATGAACCTCAATTCTCGTGAAACTCGACATTGATCTTTGAGCGCGCGGCAAGCCTTTGAGGAAAGGTACTCGAACCAAAGTACCTGCAGAGACCCTCTCCCGTCCCTTCCTTCTGGGTCCTCCCCAGCCCGCGCCAAAGTGGTGCCAGTGGTCCAAGCACACAAAGCAGCCAGCCAGCCAGGCACAAGCAAGGCAACCTAGGCAAGGCCCGCTGGAGAAGAGCAGCAGGCTCCTTCCTTCCAGTGCGTGCACCTGCATATACATAGAAAGGCGCTGAGCGCGCTCGCCCCTTCCCTTCCCTTTCTTCCCCTTCCTGCACCCACGCGCTCGCACTCTCTCGTTCCCGTCGCTCTTTCCTACACCCCCCGGACACAAGCAAAAAAAGAAGGCGATCTAATTATATTCGGAGAAATATCCCGGGACCACACACGCCCCCCCCTTCGACCCCCCTTCCTTCCCTTTCTCCCAATCAATTCGTCCCTGGTACATTTTCCCTAAGGAAAAAGAAGGACCCAAGCTGCCCAGTGCCCGGCGCCCGTAGCTTCCTTTCTACACCACCCTTCCCACCCCCATTCTGCCTCCATCCTCTCCTCCTCCTCCCCCTCCGTTTCGTTCTCTTGCACTTGACAACTCCAAAGCCCAGAGCATCACCAGTCTTTGTTTTCTTTCGTTTCTTTTTTATTCTTTTTTCTTATTGTTTCTGATTCAACACTCTCGCTCAACACCGAAAGTTCTTACCTCAGAACTTTTAAAACACTCGCTATTGTCTCTCGTTCTTCGCTCGTTTCCGGGAATCCAAAGGAAGAAAGGAAATCGACTCGAACCGCTTTCTGTTGTGCCATTTTGGTATAATCAGCTCGCCACTACCAACACGTTCGCTTCTCAACGACCATCACGCATTCAAGGAAAAACAACACCACTTTTCAGCTCGCTCGACCAAAACAAGCTCACATAACCGAACAATCAACTTACCGTCGTTGCCGATTACACGCTGCAGTCGATTCCCCGTCTATCCTCCATGTGAGCGCTGCCCATGGATCCGAGCCAGAATCAGAGCCAGAGCCCCCAGCAGCAGCAACAACTCGAGCTTCAGCAATACCAGCAACAGCAGCACATCATGTCGCAGCAGCCGAGCCCTTCGCCGTCTCACCAGCAGCACCATGACGCCACTCCTCAGGATGTCCTCGCCGAGGCAAGGAAGAACCTCCAGGTCCTGATCGATTCAGGCCTGTCCAAGGATCTCCTTCATCAATGGGTCGATGAAAGCCAGTCGCTGTCTTTGGGCCTGAGCGCCATGTCCTCGATGGCTTCGATTCCCTCTCAACCTCAGCAGCAGGCTCCTCCCGCCTTTAGCCAACCTCAACAACCGAATCCCGCCCCCAGTGCTGCCTCTCTCGCTCCTCCTCCGCCGATGCGATGCCCTCCTCCACCTCCTATTGTTCCGAATCTCCCGACCGTGACGACAACTTCCAGCAACTCATCAACTGCCACCACTCCATCCGCCGAGATCAAGCGCGAAACCGTTCCCGAGGAGGTCCCTTGTATGTCATGCTTACCTGACCGCAGTTGCCGTCGATTTCCTTGCTTCTCTGCATTTGCTGACTGATTTGCTAATCAAGACAATGAAGCAGCCATCTTCATGCCGCCCCAGGCCCCCTTTAACCACCGCCCTCGCATCTCCGTCTCCTCGACGAGCTCCGGATCCTCCGGTCATGCTTCCATCTGGTCCACCAACTCGGGTCAGTCATCGATGTCTTGGCAATCATCAACCTCAAACTGCGCCCGATCTCAGGCGCCTCTCCCTCTCCCTCCATCCAACCCGATCAGCGGACCACTTGGCGCCATTGGTGCTCCAGTCGGCACCGCCGGAAAGACCAACATTTACTGGTGTACCTCGTGTGAAACGAGCTTCAAGCGCAAGTACGACTGGAAGCGCCACGAGGACGAGTTCCACGAGCGCTGGCGCAAGTACCCCTGCCCCGAGCCTGGTTGCAACCGAAGCTTCTGGGGTTCCAACTCGTTCAACCAGCACCACAAGCAGTGCCACGGCTGCAAGACGTGTCCCCATGCCGAAAAGGTGGTCAAGTTCCTCCGAAAGCGCAAGTACTGGGCCTGCGGTTTCTGTTCTGCTCTTCACCCGGCTCGCGAACGCCATGTTGAGCACGTCGCCCGTCACTTCGAGTCTGGTATGACCAAGGGTGACTGGATGCACTCTCGGGTGGTGTATGGTCTCCTACACCAACCCCTGATCCACGAGGCTTGGGACGCACTTGTCGTCAGCAAGCAGCCTGAATATAATGGTCGAAGACCCCAGTTCAGCTGGCACCCAAGCAAGACGGGCCGCGCTCAGGGCTTCCTGGAGAATGAGAGCCCCGGCCAGCTGCAGGATCTCCTCGAGTTCTTCTCTGGCGATGAGGGTGAGGCTCAGTGGATTGTCAGTGTAGCTTACGACCTCGCCGATATTGTCCTCACCTCAGCGCCTATTCCTTCGCCTCAGTACTCGCATACGAGCCTGGCACCCCAGGCGTTCCCTCACGACCCTCGCATGTCGTTCATGACCCTTCCTACTCAGGGCCACCCTGGCCACCAGTCGATGATGCCTTCGCCGGATCCTCAACAGGCTTCGTTTGCAGCACCTTTCCGCAACACAATAATGGTGCCATCGCAGCCATTCACACCCCAACCGAGACCATCTCCCGATTCGTCTCACTCCCCGATGGGACCCTCGACTTCACCTCTGATGCCTCCGCCCGCGTCCTCGCCACTGGACAAGCGCGAGCTGCCACCACCACCTCAGGGTCAGGGTCAGGAGACTGGTGAATCAATGATGGATTTTGAGTATTCCCCGGCTCCTGTGGTATTTGACGATTGGGAGAGCATCATCCTGGAGCAACCAGGACAACAACAACATAACGGAGCACCAGCCGACTGGGGTATGGTGCAATATTTCAACGACCCTCGGGTCACATCATGAGCTTACCTCGTTTGAGCTCGCCATTCTTTTGAGTTTCTGGACATTGCCGAGCCATTTGTTTTCCCCTTGTGAGCAAGGGTTGCGTATCAACATGCCCCAACACCCCCCTACCCAACCCTACCCAACTTTGGGTATACCACGTTTCCTTGAATCGAATTGAACCCAACCCAACTGAACCGATCACCTTGGACCGACTCGACTTGTCCTTGTGCGAGCATTTCCTTTTATTTCCTTAGTAGATAATGATAATACCCCTTCATCGAGACGACAGGTGAGGGCATCTGTGGTTTTGTTTGTCATCTTGTCATGGCAGGTGCTGGAAATGGAATGTATGGGGCTTCTTATGTCCTGGATTTAAAAAACGGAGTTGGAGGCATTGTGTCGTGTCGTGTTTATTGATTTCCTTGAATGTCTTGACGGACGAGAAGAACAAAGCGAGGGAGAGAGAGAAGACAAATGGAGGAGGTTGATGCACGAGCTGCGGTGATGCTGCATAGCTGGCCAGCAGCTCGCTGTAAGATATATAGGACATGGAAAGGAATAGAAAAACCCGGACGGGATGATTTTGAATGACTTTTTGAGAAACCTTTTGTGTGTCGGTATGGGAATGTGGCTTTTATCTATGTGCGAGGGCGTTGAGCTCTAATGCAAGGGGCTTGACAGGAATGCAGTTTGTCTCAGACAAGGGCTGATGGACACATGCCTGCTTGCATGGCGTCTGTATGTCGTGTATGTATGCGCGTTGGAGGGAGAGGGTGAGATTGAGATGAGCGGTGGAGGGAGATGTATGTCTTGGACGTGCATAGTCAGTTGAGACTGCGTCCCTATGTAGGTCAAGTTTCAGTCTATGTACAAGACATGACAGCCAATGCGAGTTGAGCAAGCTCCAGTTCAAGTTATGCTTTGGAGTATGGGTAATAAACTGGGGCGGTGACAACTGAGTTGTTTAGGCTGAATGGCGAGTGACTGGGGTCTTGTTCTGCATGTGAATAGTAACTAGTATCTATGCTTGGCTCAAAGTTTAACTCATTCCTTGGCCTATGAGAGCTAGCCATCACTACCGAGTCCCATTGACGGTGACGTCGTCACATAGGCTCCAAAGGGGTAACTAAACAAAGAAGACGGCCGAGGAAACGGCCCTGATGGAAAGTGAAGTACAACAAACGGATCTTGAGTTTGTCAATTCGCCCAGAAAGGCCATAGGCAACGGTCGTTCTCATTCTGTTTGAGTACATGTCTGCGCAACTAATAATACCGGGAACAACGCAGTGAAGATGAACTGTTGGATAAGAAAGAGTCAATGGGCTGTAACAATGCTCGTTTGTTCCGGGGGTCTTTGTAGTGCATCCAAGTGAACAAAACAGGACGACGGCTACGAACATCAAAACTACATGCCTGAAGAAGGCAACACGACCAAAGAAATGGTAATTAACCCTTTTTGAACTTGTATATACAGTGTCTCTCTGCCACAGATGACTATTTCGTCACATTTGCATTGCCAGTCTCGCCAGTGCACCTCGACGATATCTTCCTTCGTACAGGCTGTTAGTGACCACCATGCCTCACGAAAAGCCTCACAACAATCCCAGAAAGTTGACGGGGGACATGCCCCTTGGCGCTCGAATCGGCATGAATATCATCCTCGCTGCTGCACCCCCCACACTCCGCAGACACGCCATCCGTCGTCTGGAGGCTGGCCCACGACCTATACGCAAGACTAGAGCGGAGAGGCAGCGGGAGTGGGAGATTGAACAAGCTCGCAGGGCTAGAGAAGAGACATCTAGAAGTGATTGGACTCCTCAGTCTAGTAGTCCATGTCCCTGGGATGAGGACGAGGCAAGTGGTAGTGACTCTGAGACAAGGGATGTGGAATCTTTGGGCGCTGACAATGAGCAGGTTGAGTCGACACAATCATGGGCTCCTCCTATGGGTGGCGACGAGTCGTACTTTTTTTCAGAATTAGATGAAAGAGACATCCCCTCTCGCAGCTCTCAACCTCCAGGCTTC
Organism: Fusarium vanettenii 77-13-4; assembly: GCF_000151355.1. Taxonomy (NCBI): domain Eukaryota; kingdom Fungi; phylum Ascomycota; class Sordariomycetes; order Hypocreales; family Nectriaceae; genus Fusarium; species Fusarium vanettenii. Next base: position 122,429 of record NW_003315835.1, read on the forward strand.
ACTCGCGAGTCGAGCCAGAACCCTCCGAATAATCAGCTGCGCGGGGGACGACGAGAGCCCACGCAGCAAGGGAGAAACAAAAAGAAAAGAAAAGATACGCCTCCGCCTCCACCAATGTACAGAAACCTCCCCGCAGCAGAATCATCTGGGTATTCCACCCCTGTCGAACCAGATGAGACTAGCATGACGACTGGGTATCAACGGATATGGAGATGGTCTAACGAAGTTGACGGCGTCCCCGATGACTTGCGTCCGGTTGATGATGGACGTAATTCTGTGTCTACCGCATGGCCTGGTCCTCATACTGATGCTGGAGATGTTGTTGGGCCTAGTGAGAGTATCAGTGTCATTGGCGAGACAGAGGATGAGGGACTGTACAGGAGGGGAAAGATTGCGCGGAGTTCGCGGGAGAGTGCGAAGCCATCTGAGAGCACGAAATGGACTCTGTAATTTTAGACCTCTGGACCCATCAATGACGAGTGCAGTCGGTTTATATAGTGGTGGGCAAGTTTTGACAAAGTTGCTGCGCTGATGGCGAACCTTGATGGATTTGACTTGTGGAGGTTTGACGATGTAGACTGGTTAAGATAACTGTGCATCAGTCATTTACTTTTCAGTATACCAATAGACTTGTTTCCTCTGTTATTACTTTACTTTGCAGATGTCTTGTCAATGTGATTTCCATAGTTATTCAGGTTGGAGGAGGTAACTTGGTGGTAGCAGGCAAAGGAGGACATATAACACCTAAATATTGCCATTTGGTATAAATCCAACGCCGCGCCATTGGCAGTGACCCGTTATCAACTGGCATTTCCACCCATCTTGGTGTAAGAGAAGTATCCAAGGTCAATTGGGATCCGTATCGACTCCCTAACTGGTCAATCTTTCACCAAGACTGAATGAAGCCCACTATCAAGATAGATAATAGTAATTGCTCATGCTAAAGCATACATGCCAGGATGAATGTACCAGAAATCGTCAAGTTGGAGTGTAAGTGAGGCTCCTTCCTAGGTCGGTAGGCACCGACGACATTGACCGTTCACTAGCACGTGACCACGCATGACCTTTGAGCAGACATCACAGATCCAGAGTTTCTCTTGTAAAAATACAGTGAAAAGCGACCTTTTTCCTTCTACAAAATTCTATATAAATCGAATACTACACCATTGGCGACCCTAGCAACTCAATATCTCAAGCTGTTCAGTTGCTGACCTTGGGCTCTGGGGTTGATGTCATCACCCACCAATTAAAAGGACCCACCTCGAGACGCGACGCGATGCGATGCGATCGAGCCTCGTCTTGAACTACCTATTAGAAGATACCTACCTCCTGCCATGAATACCCTCGACGACGACCGCCTGTCGGCGAGCTCGGCCGAGTCGGACCACGACAATGACCGCCCCGACCAGGATAACGATGCCGACGAGGCCATGGAGGATGTCGACGATAATGGCGACCAGGACGCCGGCGACGACGATGACAATGACAACGGAGACGATGATAACAACGACGACGACGAAGATGATGATAATGGCGATGACGCGGAGGGTGATGCTGAAGGAGATGCGCAGGATAGTCAGGCTCCCGCTACAGACTCCAACGACCAGCCCGACGACAAGGTCAAGACAGAGACGACAGCAGAGTCGAGGCAAAAGTCGGCCACGCCAGCTCCCAAGATGTACACGAAATGGCCCGTCCCTAGCCCCGAGGTTATCAACGCGAAGCTATACGACATTGTACCTACCATGGCAGCGCCCCAGTCCACCAGCGTCAACGCCATGGCCATCACACCGGACCTGAGGTACTGGATCACCGGAGGATCTGATGGGTACATTCGCAAATACGACGGGCCTAACACCATCAACGGAAAGCTACCCTTGACGGTTGCGCAGAGGCACCCCTTTGTTGATAGCGTTACAAAGGCTGGTATACTCATGTCGTATTGGGAGAACGAGGAGCCTTCACCTCCTGGGAGGGGCGACCAGGAGCATGTTTTGTCTCCTGTATACTCTCTCGCCGTAAACTCCGAGGCTCTTTGGTTACTCTCAGGTCTCGAGTCGGGAGGTATAAACCTGCAGAGTGTACGTCATGACGAGGGCAAGCGTATTCATTGTCTGCAGCAGCACAAAAACGCCGTGAGCGTCTTGACGCTGGCACAGGATGAGAAGAGCGTGCTCAGCGGCGGCTGGGACAAGAATATCTTTGACTGGGATCTTAACACGGGTCAAACAGCACGGAGCTTCGATGGTCATTCTGGTCAGATCTCTGCCATCGAACTCCGTCCTGCGAGCGGCGCTCCCATACCTGAAGAAGCGGACGAACCTATCCCGTCAACCACCATGTCGACAAACAACGGCGCTCCGCCCGCGAGTGGTAACTTTACAAACGGTCTTACAAACGATGGCATCGACGAGCCTAGTGCCGAGAACGGCGCCGACGAGGGCCAGGCATCTCCAGCTCACGATAGTCTATTCGGTGGCAGTGACGCAGGGAGTCTTTTTGGCGAGACAAAGGGAGACCAGCCGTTTGGTAATGACGATGATGAGTTTGGCGCTACTTCTATGGATATGATGCCTGCACATGGACATGATAGCGGTATGGACCATTCAGCAGACATGGCGAGTCTCGAGGCTGCAAAGGAACCAGAGACGCAGCCACCACCTACACAGCAAACAGGAGACTCCATGGACGTGGATCCTGCTCCAACACAGACTACAGAACCGGCAGCACCGAGTCAAGAAGATCAACAACAAGCTAGCGCTGAAGTAACTGCTCTTAAGCGATCTCAGTCACCAATGCTCTACACATCCAACCACGCCCCAACACAGCATGATCCAACACAAACATCTTCAACTACATTCATCTCAGCTGCTATCGACGGTCCTATTCGTGTTTGGGACAAGCGACAACCAGACCCCGTGGCTCGTATTGGTACTCGACCTGGTGTTCCCCCTTGGTGTATGGGTACTTGTTGGAGTCCCAACGGCAACATCATCTACGCTGGTCGAAGAAACGGTACTGTCGAGGAGTATGATATTCATAAGGCTAGGAGAGGTTGGGAGCCTGAGCGTTCTCTCAAGTTTCCTGCGGGTAGTGGTGCCGTGAGTGCCGTGAGACCCATGTTGAACGGCAGACATCTCGTGTGGTAAGTGTATACTCTCCGACCTTTCTTTGTAGCAAGCTAACAATTCCCAGCGCCTCCCATGATATTCTTCGTCTCTACGACCTTCGAGAATCTCGCGCCTTTAAGCACTCCACCGTACCCTTCCTGATTATTCCCGGCCCTCCTCGCGCAGGCGTCATCTCCAGTCTCTACATCGATCCCACGAGTCGCTTCATGCTCAGTGCTGCCGGCACAAGGGGTTGGGAGGGTACCAGCACAGAGGTCTTGATTGGATACGAGATCAACGTCACGGGCGGATGAGGTTTTGGATTCTATCACCATGCTTTTGTTCTGGCGTTGGAGTTGGGTAAGTAAACTGGCACGCCAGCTTGGAGTAGTTGTATCATTTCTGGTTAGACAAAACATCCAATCCATCCATCTTGTAATAAATCCCTGTTCCGATCAAGTCCCTCTTTGTTGGTTCCATTCCTAAACATGACTTCACTACCAATCTATAACATGTCACAAACATCATCACCAAGACACAACACCAAGACTCTATCAAAACATTTGTAGTCCTCCATAGCCGTTACCTAAAGTACAAAAAGTGCCATCTGCCCTACCCATACCCATATCCATACCAGTACCCATGCCCATACCTACTATCACTCAAAACTAATCAAGTCATCATCTCCATCATCGCCATCACCATCACCCTGGCCACTCTGCGACTCAGCCGAACTCGAACCAGCGTAGTCTGCCATACTCGTGAACCCCGCCGCCGCATCAAGGACCATGTGCTTCCTGCTCGGCTGCTTAGCAGCACCGACACTGACCTCGCTGTCAGCTACTTCAGCACCTCGCTTCGGCGACGGCGCTGGGATCGTGTACTTGGTGTGCGATGGACGCCCACACACACGCGTGCAATCAGCCGCAATGGTTGTCTGGCGAAACGACACCCGAACCTCCATCGGACGTGAGGTAGACGGTCCCTGTTGCTTCATGCCCTCTCGGAGCATGACATCTCGTCGCTGCACCTTCTGCGGGCTCCACTTCTCCGACAACGAGTCTTCGGTCAACGTGATGGCACCGCTCTTAAACGGCGTCTGGGAGTTGTCCAGCCGTCTCGGTTCGCTCGGCCCGGCCTGCGACATGTGGGCATAGTAGCCCATCTCCATCAGTTCCTCGCTGGTAGGCTCTTGGTGGACAACCTGGGGTTCGGGCCCTCGGATTCCACCTGTGGGATGGACATCTCTGGCAGGCAATGGCGCGTTCTGGGTATGACCTCCTCGATGAGCTCGTCCGCCTCTGCCACCTCGGTTGCCAAAGTTCCTACCACCTCGTGAAGCGCCATTCCCGTTTCCTGGTCTTCCACCTCGGCCCTGTGGCAAAGGCCTGCCTCTAAGGGGCAGCGAGACTGGGGGAGCCTTGTTGCATTTGTGAGGGCATTCGCAAGGATCTCCGCAAAAGGAACCACACCCATGACCACATGATAGGACTTTTTCGCAGGCGTGTCTGCACTTGAGGCGGGCTTGGTCGCATGGGTGGCAGGTCGTCTGACAGGCATGACCGTTGGGGCATTTCTCGTCACACTTCTGGTTGCAGCCACCTCCGGGAATGGTATCCCATGTATCAACCTCTCCGATCCTGGTCACTCTGCCATGCTTCTTGCAAGTGACTGGGAGAAAGCCGTTGACGCACTCGTTGTCAACGAAGACATCATACACCTTGGACCAGGTCTTGCGGCTCGTCTCGGTTCTCTTCAAAACATTGTAGACGTTGCCGAAGATGTACATGCCGCGCCTTGCTCGACTCAGCGCAACCACTGCTCGGCTTTCATTGTCAACGAAACCGGGTCTGTCACTTCGAACCAGAGAGAGTAGAATGATGTCGTTTTCTTCGCCTTGGAACCCGTCAACTGTTCGGACGGACCACTCCCTGGTGGGATGGAGGTTGAAGAGGACCTGATCTCGTCGGAGCTTTTCGAGAAGCAGGTTGACTTGACTCTTGTAGTAAGTCAGGAGGGTGATGGCAGATGGCGGCATGTCGTTCATCACCAAGTATCTCACAAACCGAACCATCATGTCGGCCTCTCTGGGGTTCGAGAAGGAAAAGTCGTCAGGGTTCTGCGCCTCGGACCACGGGTGATGAAACCAGAAGAGATTTCGCCCACCCATGCCTGGAACTGGTGGTCGAACAGAGAGATCGGTGACAGAGTGGTGATCCTCCAGTTTTGGATAGAAGGTATTGACCACTTCTCGAATGGCGGGAATCATTCGACGCTGCACGCGTAGCATCGAGAATGGAAGCTCGAGTTGGACCAGTCGTTGAAACAGGGAAACGTCCATGTTGTACGGTTCTTGGCCCAGCTCGCGAACATCAACGTGTGGAACCAGTTGTTGGTGATCGCCCACAAGTACTATCTGATCCAGAGATGGATACATCGCCGATGTGATGTTTGCTTCTCTGGTCTCAGCCGCCTCTTCAATCATCAAGATGCGAGGCTTCAACGCAGCGATGAGCCCATGAAACTTGGTTAATCCTGTCGTTGTGCAACCCAGAATCTCGATGCGTTCGTGGCGAATGACTCTGGCACTCTGTTCCCAGTTGTCAATCTTGATTTCGTCGCACGCTGCCTTGTACTCTCTGAGAAACGTGGGAAACTTCTCGGCAACCTGGTTAACAAGTCGTTTCCGGAGATATCGGTAGACCATCCCACGTTGCGCCGGCTTGATGTTGTACAAGTTTTGGTGCATGGCCAAGAGTTTGGAAGCCCTGTAAAACCAAGCAGCTTCTCCTGAGTTGGCGCCTGTGACAGTACCCGTGACACTGAACTGAGTTGAAAAAAACTGGCCCTGAAGTCGTTCTCTCTCGTCCTCCTCTAGGTCTTCAGCTTCAGTGGGGTCATCATCCATGGTGGGAGGTGCAGCTTGACCGCTAGGGGGGCGGTAAACATAGGTCTGGTCCGATTCGATGTATCCATCAAGCCATTGCACCATGGAGCTGGAAGAGACCTCTCCGTTGTTCTCGTTCACCAAGGGTGCGCACTCCCACTCATCGTCGTCAAGAGAGTCGAACTGTTCTTTCGTGATGAGTTCTGCTTGAAAGAACTCCTCAGCAGAGATCAAGTTGGATGGGAAACAGGTGGACAAGGTGTGGTCGATCTTGCGGAGGATTTTCTTCCGGGAACCTTCTCCCTTGGTATGCCCACGCGAAAAACTGGAATGCTTTCTGATGTTGAACAAGGTGCGGGGCTCGATCTGTTTGTCCTCAGTACGACCACCGAGACGGCAAAGGACGGCGCCAAAGTCAGATTCACATCGAGTGAGGAGCTGGTCGAGCGCATGGTTGGTCTGGGCAGCAACCAACACTGGAGGGAATGACTTTTTCTTTCCATAGATTTCCTGCAGTGTGCGAACATGACTCTCTAGGGCAACGACGGATGTAAAAGTCTTGCCGGTGCCAGGGGGGCCTTGGACGACGGCCAGCTCACGAGACGTCATGCGCTTGAACGCCTTGAGTTGGGATGGATCGAACGAGTCGGCGCCCTCTGAAACTACAACAGTTTGACCTGGGGCGTCCTGAAGGTACGCGGCCTTGGGATCACGGGCGTGCCCATCGATGATGTACTTGTCGAACTTGGATCTGGGACATGGTCAGTCTGCTTCCGCGTCAAGGGGCAAAGAGAAACTCACTCAAACAGTGCAGCATGTTGGAGCCCAACCATTACGTGACGAACATTCTCGAAATAACCACCCTTCGCCTCAAGCATGACTAGTTCGACAGAGGGATCGAGGATGGAGTCCTGGCAGTTGGACCAGAATATTTCGATTCGGGGAGGTGTATTTTCATTCTCTCCGTCATCCGGATTGGGCTCGAGGCCTCCGATGAGGTACCGTGCGGCAACGACAGCGACGTAACACTGAGTCTTGAAATTGTCGTGGCTGGGTGAAAGGGCAACAAGAGTGCCGGAGGTGAGGCGTGTGCACTGGCTCCAGACAACCTGGGCAGGAGAGCGTTCCGTGGAGAAGGAGATTCTACAGGCTGGCCCAATCCGAGCAAACATGTAGCCCTGCACGTGAACCTTGTAACAGTGAGTCAGAATGCCAGAGATCAAAGGAGGGGCTTTGACGAACCTGAGTGTAGATGTAGAAATCTGAACCCTCCTCCATCTGAGGGCGATTTCGGAACTCGTTGACAGCTCTGCGGAGGAGCTCTGTGCCTTCGAAACGGCACATGCGGTACTGGGACTCCAAGTACCCGTCTTTTTCGAGCGCCTCGCCGTCCATTGTCGCTGGGGGCACCACAGGAGGATCGGAAGCCATTAATTCTCCGGGCTCCGGGATCTCGGGCATCGTTTGCCATGGCTTGAGTGGAGTGTCCCCCTCAGACTCCAGCTGTCTGTTCAAGACATACCGGGAAATGATTTCAGAGGAAATCGGCTCCGCCTGGGGCTAGGCAGAGTGTCAGCACGCGCAGAGAGGAGAGAGAGAAGACTTACCTGCTCGCCTCCATTCATGGTGGCACCGATACCAAATTGGCCTCTCCGTGTCTACTGGTGTCAGTACTGATCCATGGGTTGGAGCTGGTGTATGGGTAAAAAGGCAAGAAGAGGGAGTACAGGAGGATATTGGGGAGATACATGAAAGGGCAAAGAAGAGGAGCAGAGGGAAATGGAAAGCAAAGAAATGGCTTACTGGAACAGTGATTCTCTGGACAGAACAAGGCGATGACGGGGATGATGATGATGGAGAAGAGAAGAGGAACGGGAAGAAGAGGAGCGTGTTCTTCTTATTGACGAGGGGATAAGAAGGGAGGAATGAGAGCCCGGGAGGAGAAGGAGAGAGAAGGAACCAACTTTGAAAGACCACCGAAAAGATCGTCGCGATCAAAACAAACCAGAGAAGGTGCCCAGGTGACCAGCCAGGTGTGTCGATGCGATTCTGTCCACCAGCTCTGAAACCGAAAATGCAGCAACTATCGAGCCTTCTTCGCACGATATCACAACAGTGAAAAGCGATGAGAAAAGGATGATGAAAGCTGAAGAAGGTGTGTGATGAAGAGAAGAGAAAAAAGAAGGAAGGTGCGGGCGGGAGTTGGAAGGTGAGAGAACTCGGGAAGGAGTTTACCCACCAGGGTTTTTTTTAGGGGGATACCTACCTAAAGAAACGCTGCAGTCAACCGAAGCAATGACGCACGGTAACTGGCAGTTCCTGGCACTGGAAATGCACTGCTCGCTTTGGAATTAAACGACGAGGTGCGTTCAAATCAAAGGAGGTGAGTGGTCATTGGCTGATAACACTTGCCGGTAAGTACCCAACCAGTGTGTTTTGGGAAGATCTTCAGGGCGTCTGGCAAGACTCTTTGGCTTTGATTGTGGTGCAGCGGTCTCGGATGCAGGGCGTGCTGTTTTTCTGATCTTTTGGACAAGAATGCGCAGCGACGATGGTTCGACGACGCCCAACACTCGCCCCTGGTCGCGTATTTCCGCAGTGCAATCACGACCCAGATTTTCTACAAGCGGCAGAAATCGCTCTCCAGGAAGTGCCAGGGATGTTTCGTCCGTCTCGGTCTCGGTTCGGTTCGAATGCCTCGAAGTGGTGCGGGAGTCGACGTGTGTAGAAGGACTTGGTTGAAATTTTCGGAAGCTGTCGTAGACTGGAAGGCTCCGTAGGCTTCGAGAAGGTAGAGTGATGCAATATGAACTGTATTGGATGCTGTAACAGTGAGAAGATGTCAGCGGCGACGGAAAGAGAGATGGAAGGAGCTTGGTGCTCTGAATGCTGGAAGACAGGGACGGTCTCCTGGATGAATCTTCCAATGGAAATAGAAGGTATATAGGGACGAGTACTCACTTCCAGCTTCTTCAAGAAAAATTCCTACTATCCAAAAGAAAGAAACACCTGCGTCGTCTCTCGTCGAGGAGTGTCTGAGGAAGCGTCAGGGGCAAACTGGGATTTGACACTCGAGCTCTGCTGTCGATATCCCAGAAAATGGAAAAGGAAAAAGGGTGGAACAGAATTGGATTTTTATGGTAATTCTGTGCGTAGAAGGAAATGGAAAGGGGACATGGAAATTCTACGGAGTGACGCGGCAGAGATATTGAAGGCATCGGGAAGCTGCATCTAGTGCCACACTCGCACTGACAGTTTGCCCAGCAGGGTAGATTTTTGCACAGAAATCCGTTTGCTTCGTTACAGTTCTATTATTATCACGCTCCCGTCTCCCGTCTTTTTCTGTAAATTTCCAGCAAACAGCTGGGCGTAGAATAAATATGATGTGTTTGCTCGTGATACCTGCATGGCCAAGTCTCACTGTACCTCGCATTGACATATTTCTCAAGCCACATGCATGATCAGCCTTGACCGATCAAACATTCCAGAATTTCTTTTGCGCAACGTTTGAGCAACGGTGAGTGACTCAGGCCTTTGCATCTGCCAAGCAGCTGTCATTGGACGTTGCACAACCCGTCAACCCCTCACCGTTGTTCAGCATAAAAGCATCGGAAATCCACTCCAAGACACCGTGGAAAAACTTCAGGCCGACGACATAATGGAGGCAGACTACGGCAAATATCTTTCTTCTTTGTACGCTGGGACGTCATGGTCCGTTACTCGCCTCTCTGGCGGTCTTGTCAATACTACTCTCCGCGCGACGCAGACCTCTCCAGTCCAGCCGGATGCGCCCACGTCCGTCATTCTCAAGCATGCAAAGCCATATGTTGAGGTCGCAGGCCCAGAATGGGCCTTTTCAACCAAGCGTCAGGTAATTCTCCTCCTTCGTTGATGTAATGCTTGGGTAACACATGTCCAGGAGGTTGAAGCCATCTTCCTCGACCTCTTCTCAGAGCACGGCGCACTATCCTATCTCCGACGGGAACCATTTTGGAATTCTCCTCGCTGCCTGCACCATCGAGAAGGCAAAGAGTCAGACCTTGGACTCTCGTCCTCCGACCAAGAAGCTTCAGTCCTTATACTGAGTGACCTTGGTAACCTGGTCAACATCTTCGACTTCCTCCGCCAGCAATCCAACCAATCCTGGGACGACATACACCCCAAGATCGAAAAGCTAGGTTACGACCTTGGAAGAATCTTTGCAGCGATACACAGCCCCGAGAGAGTCATCCGAGTCCAGACCTCGAATCCCCTAGCAGCCGCCAAACTCACCCACTCGCTTACACGAGACATTGTGCGAACCGCCGCCATCGAACCCCTCCGAACTCGTCTCGCTAGCACTCCCAACGCCGACAAGCTATTCGCTCGTGTTAAAGAAGGTTTTCGGGCGCAGGAGGGAGCGCATCCTTGGTCCCTCGCCATGGGTGACTTCACCCAAGGTTCCGTCCTAATGCGCGATCCCAGCGAGGCAGAACAAGACTGGACCCCCACGCTGGTGGACTGGGAGTTTGGCCAGCTCAACGGCCGTGGCGTGGACGGAGATCTGGCGCAGTTCCTTGCCCATCTCCACTGCGAGCTGCTCTCGCACCCCCAGACTTCGGCCCTTCATCGTGCCGTCTCGGCCCTTTCCTTACGCTTCTGCGCGGGGTACGCCTCGCGTGCAGGGTTGCGGTTGACAAGGCGGGTGGACGATGAGACGCTGCGGCTTATGAGGTGGACGTTTATCACGCATGGCCGGGAGATGGTAAACCAGGCATGTGAATCCTACAAGGGGAATGAGAGATTTGACGAGATTTTCAAGGTTGGAGTGTGGTACCTCGAGAGGGCTGGGGATAATGTGGAGGAGTTTCTGGAGGAAGACAACTGGAAGGAATTGGAGAAGGAGGATGGGATGATGCTTCAGTCACTGTTCGAGGTACTTTGAAGTGAGAGATCTGGAGGCACAAGCAATGCTAAGCCTAGAGGGCATCTCGTTTCATTACTACAGTCCACCAACCGATGGCATGCAACACCATATCCAACCAGGCATTGTCTCTGATCTCGATATCCTACAATAAAAACAGGGCCCCTATTGACCCTAAAACGCCTTCAAATCCCCAAGCCCGTAGCCCGATGGCCAGATATCATGTCGTCTAAAAACAGGCACGCCAATAAACTCCATCAAAACTGTCTAACTCCTCCTTTCCCACCTTTTATATGTACCTATATGTGCATCTATCATGTCGCGTCAATGTTGGCTTTAACAGACGCCCGAGAGGATCGAGGCCGAGTCCGAAACGGGTTGTCTGTGCCAGTCAAGGAGCCCGTCAGGACGGACCAGGAAGGCCGATATTTCCTCGACAAGCTCCCATTCGCCAGTGGCTGGGTTCTTCTGAGCCGATCGGAAGATGATGTTGGTTCCCAGATCCTCAAACACAATCTCTCGTCTCCTGAGTCGCAGCCACTGGTCGTGTTCGTCGCCTTCCATCGAGTTCATCATCTCGACTTCGCGGTTCTTGATTGCGATCGCTCGGAAGACTCGGCTGTCGCGCAAGGCGTTGCGGATGGGATATTGGCCCAGAATACGGATTGCTTCGTCTCGAACGGAATCATCCCGGCATCCGAATGACGAGACAAAGAGTGGCCAGGTCCAGCCCGAGTCCATGGCGAAGCCGCAGCTGGGACGGCACGAGATCAGTATCTCGGCCAATGTGTTGATCTCTTGGTAATACGGTGTAAGCTCACGAGCCTTTTCAATGCCGGTATACCGCGGCATGGCGGTGTAAATGTAGAGGATCAGGAACTCGACACGCAAGTTGATAGCCACCAAATATGGCTGCATGTCGTTCTGCCGGTTGTTGGAAGCAGATTGAAGTAGGGGATCAAACGACTGTGACCACCTCTGCAGCCAATACCGTGATTCCTCAACAAACTTGGAGATCCTGGGGTTTTTCGTCACGCTCGATAGTTTCGTCTCGAGCTCCCCCATATCCTTGACCTTGGTGAGGCCAAGCTGCGCCGTTACCACAGTAAGCATGGGGACGTGTCCAACCATTTGCCTCTGGAGCAGGCTCCAATAGTCACGAGCTTCCTCGAAACTGCTGAATGACGGAGGCATGTCCTCGATCTTGGTGATGCTCGTAATTCGGGGCTTGAAGTACGGAGAATATTTGGTAAAGGGGGCAATCCCCGGTGGTCTTTGTGGAGGACCCTGAGGCGCCCGTGGAGGTGTCTGTTGATCTGAAGCACTCCATGGACTTCCTTGACTTTGGGGACTGGGAAGGCCTGTCGGTACTTGTTGGGTTGGAGAACTCGTCCATGGCGAACCTGGCTGACTAGGTGGGCTGGAGACAACAGACATCGGTCCACCAGGGCTGGAACTTCGACTTGCGATAGGGTCACTGGAGGCGGGCGCTGTTGGTTTAGGGGGGAAGAAGAACTTCCTATATGACCCCATGAACGAACGCGACTGCAACTCCAGAGGCTTGTAACAATCCAGAATCTCCTGGACCAACGCAGGGGGCGCGGGAGCAATGCTGACCAGGTCGGGTGCCTTTTCGGAGCAAGCAGAAAGCTCATTGAGCATACTGAAGCCATGCGTGACATGCTTGAGGGCAGCTGGCATGTTTCCCCTTTGCGTCTCGAAGCAGATGAAGAGGAGTGACGATAGCATGGCTGTTCGGAGGCCTTCTTTCGATGGTCGGGCCTTGGACTGGAGGCGGAGGGCCTCGCAGTAGTAGATTATGGCATTGAGATAGTGTTTGTTATCGCTCATGAGGTCGTGATTATGTGATGAAGCCTCGAACTCAACATTGGAGGCCTTGCGTAGGGCACCAACAGCCATGGCCGCATATCGCAACGTGGGCTCTTGTAGTGTAAGTTGGGGCATTGTAATCGTCCATAGTCGCGAATTCCCGAGGCCACCACTCAAGAAGTTGATGGTGAGGTTGGACCACTCGTCAAAGTAGGCGCGTTGATCGCTATTGGCGAAGCAGACGGTGTTGACAGCGGGTTCCTCGATGATCGGTGGTGTCCTTGGCCTAACGACGGCGGTGGAGCCTATGGTAACCTTGATATCTGACGTAGCAATGCTCGTGGAGGAGGAGCTGAACGAGGTACTGGAGCCCAGGGAACTGCTGGAGCTAATCGTGGAGCTAGAGTTGACGGTGGAAGTGGAGCGGTAGGTTGAGGCGGTTGTCGGGCGTGATGATTGTTCGGAGGGAGCGGATGCTGCGGTAGTAGAGGTTGAAGATGATGAAGCAGGAGGGTTTTCGGTGTAACCGTCACAATAGCCACGCCATTTCATGCAATTGAGGCACGAGGGCTTGGTCTCGTCACACTTGACATGCCGTTTCCTGTTACGCAAGTGTTAGCGTTGTCTAACGATCCGGTAGATGTCACTGGAGATGTCACGGGGGCCGGCACTTGGCGATAATGCAGGGGCTCGATTATACATACTTGCCTACAAACTGTCAGTGACGCGTTCAACGTGGAGAATAGCTGCACATATACTCACAGGTGCTGCATCCCGTGCGCGCCCTGGTCGAGCTGCGCCGGGTATGCCGGGTACGGGTTTCAAGGGCGAAACGATGAGTACCGCCTCTCGCCGCGGCAGCATGCGCAGACCTTCCTGTTGCGTTTGACGTCCTGTATACGAAAAACGCGCTGATCAGAGTTTGACTTCCTACGCGACAAGGATTTTGTTTGGGGGAGCTCACCCGACGTTGGTTGCGGCACGAACGGTGTTGATGGGAAGCGAGAACTGGATCTCCATGATTGTGGTAGTTTAGAGGATCCAGCTTTACAGCCAGCAAAGAAGGAATTGATTCTTATATCGCCAGCCAGCTCGAGTAAAGTCGAGTTGGAGCCTCAGCCCAACTCAGCTGAAGGATTCAATGGATGCAATGCAAGGAGCTGAATGAAGCTGTCCAAGGCAGAAGGCCAAGGACCCCAGCTGGCTGGAACCAACGGGGACAGCTCGGCACTCGGAATCGGGTACGTAGCTCACCCACAACGGCAACGGGCAGGCTGTCAGGCACACTTTCAATGGACCGCAGACGTTTTGTGTGGAGGCGGGATCTCGCAGCGTCAGCGGCGCCTGGCCAGGGAGAAACGATGTGAGGAAGAGTGCATCTGCCGTGAAACCTCGATAGTTGTCGATAATAAATGTTTGGGAGGACAAACACAAACGAAGAAAGAAAAAGAAAAAAGGGTTTGCCGAAAGAGTCAATGTCTTCTGCCGTGGCCAAGTAATGAGCCAAGACTTGTCTCTCTCCACTCGGTATCCAAAATGGGGATTGGGCAGACAAGATCCGGTAGTGTGGTAGCCGTAGCCGTAGCGATGGTGTGGGCTCAGGTCGCTTGTCACAGGGCGTTAATGGCGGGAGGTTTAAACGGTAAGGGGCAAGAAGGTGTGGTGCGGTAGCAATTAGAGCAAGGGGAGTGAAAAGTCAAAACCGGGAGAGGCGGCGATCAAAGAGTTGATGTAGATGGGACGGAGACGGAGACGGATGGATGGCTTGGAAATAATTCAATGAATGGATAGGATAGGCGAGTGATATGTATGGATGAACAAGGTGGGTTTAGCTTGGCTTGGAATGGAGTGAAAGGCGTGAAAGGCGAGTGGGTTGAGGCCAGGGACCTGGTCACGGGATCGAGAGATTGATTGGAGAGAGAGGAGCCCTCTAGCCGTTTGGTCTGGCCCTGTCTGCTGTCTGGCCCTCCCTCGCCTCTGGCAGCGAGTGTTTGTTGTTTAGAGATGGAGGGAGGGCATCCATGGGAAATGCAATGCAAGTGACCAGGGGAAGCGAACGATGGGGGTCCCTCTCGGCCTTCGGGTCCTGGGTCCTTGGACCTGGGTCCGCTCCGTTCAAGGTCCGTTGGAAGTGGATAAGAAGGGAATAAGGTGAGTCAAGGTGAAGAGCATCTGTAGATTATCAAGACGTAACAGTACGGTTCAACCAGTCACTTGTCTCTGCATGGCATCATGGAATCCTCCGTGCCATGTGCGTCACAGAACAAGATGAAGATGTGCGCCGGCGCGTGGCTGTGGATCCGCCAGTAAAGTATACATGTTGCCTCACACAAAAAAGCCTGTGACAGCTTGTACCCCAAATGAGAACATCAAACAGGGGTCTGGGGCTGAAGGGGCGGCAGCCGAGTGGAGGCCGCCGGATCCGAAGTCGAGATGAAGAAAAATTAAGGTACAACAACATTTTCAAGGTTAACTCAAGTAAAGTCGAGGTAAAGCAGATCAGAGTCGGTCACGTAGCGAAAAGGATCAAGGATGTAGAGCGCGGAATCATGACGGAACGCTCTCGACTCTCACACGGTCCTCCAGGCATCCCGTCCGTTGGTACAGGGTGCATCCAAGGTCTGTGATGGATCCTGCTGTGAAAATGGAGACTTTCTCTTGTGAGTTCTAGATCATGGTGGGAGGACATTTGGGTAATGGAAAAAAGTACCTGCCTACTACTAGCCCCATCATTTTAGACGAAGCTTCACGAGATCCGTCCCATAAGTCCCTCCAAAGCCGATCAGTCTTTCACCAAGAGACCATCATCAGTCGATGCCCTCCCCAAAAGCGGCCAGGCACATTGACACACACTAGGACCGCCGGGGTTCATCCCACGCCGTCAAAGCGTAGAGTAAAGCCACATTTGGAACGACTGGACGACTTGACACAGCCAAGAGGCGAATCACTCCCCGAGTACCGGACCATTCCCGCCGTTCCCGCTTCAGTCCTCACACCCTTGGCCGGGAAAATCGAAAGAGTCCTCCGTCTTTGCCTCCAGTTTCTCGTATCGGGCAGTGTGACATTGTAGGCCCTGGCAGGTACTGATTGATAATGGTTGATTATCTCTGGTTCCGCATTCGCCCAATCCCGTCCCGGCGAGGCAGACTATTTGCGGCGGTTGCTCCGAGATCCAACACTAGTAGCTGAAAGAAGCTCAGGGTGCATGTCGATGAGGTTGTTGCTTGATCCAGTCGGCCAACAGCATGGGGGTTTGGCGCCCTACAAGCACAATCAACCCATAGCTGCCAGATGTTCCGCGACAGCCCGCTAACAATTCCTCACATTAGGTAATCCAACATTTTACCTACTTTCTGAGGGTCGTATTCTCGGCTCTCACCCCGAGAGTATCACCAATATCAATCAGGGTCGGCCGCACTTTGATTATCTCCGTCGAATCGCGTTTAACATCAAGACCGATCGTCGTTTTTGGCTGTCATCTTGGGACCCATCGCCGAACCACCACCAATCGAACCCTCGCGGTACCCCCGCGGTGGAGAAGGGGCCCTGAATTGATCATTGCCAGGGGCCACGGGACCGCGCCGAAACAAGGCTGTTGTTGATTCTAGCTTCTAACTACTCCGTCGGCTTCAAGATGGGGACATCGGCTTTTGAAGGGTTTCGGCTTTCGTGGTGATGATGGAAACATCCGGCTTCATGTGTAAGGCATGGTCAGATACATGCTTTGTTCAGTCTCGCCGGCTGTCCTCGCCTTCGACGCTGTACTGCCATCCTTACCGATCCGGCAGCTCACTATTGACGCCTTGATATTGCCTCACTGACATTCTTGTCTTCATTTCACCTCATGCAACCTCGCCTGCGTGTTGGCCGCATCAACAACACCACCACCGGTACTGCACCATGCCTCGAAGCACCATCCCGCGCACCAAGGGCCCCCATCGCCAATAACGGCGACGCCCTGCGGGAGTGTCCCAGGATCGCAGTGTACATCCCGCTCTCGATGCACCCATTGCAAGCCAACGGCTCCAACAGTGGTGTCAGATCACCAGCTCTCAGCAACCCCTCCGCAAGGACAGGCCCATGAACAGGGCTGAGAGGGCCCCAGTTCGGGGAACTTTACTCCCACCCTCGCGCCACATGGCCCATGGGGCCCAACCTACCTGATGATCGTCGCATCTAGTCGGCCGTTGTTACTTTCGGCCAGTACATGATGGCTCCAAGGCAAGAAACAGGTCAAGACATCCTTTTTGGACGCCATGCGCTGGCGCGAAGCTCGGCGTGAGACGGTTAAACGCCAAGACTGGGGCCCTCCTCGCCGCGATCGGCTCTTCCCAAGGCGACCTTGGCTCTCCTGGAGCCGAACTCGGTTGCGAGATGCGCTCGCTTGCAAGATGTGGTGTCGTCTGTCGTTTCGTCTCGTCTCTGGGCGTGCTTGGACGCTGTCAAACTCTGCATGGCGTTTAATTTTCCGGGAACCGACGGGCATTCGACAATCCACAGGACCCTGACCCTGTGTAGCCAGCAAGACGTGAACGACGAGTTCCAAGCAATGACAAACTGGATTCTTGGGACCTCTCTTTGGTTCATGTGGCTCTCTCCAAGTGGGAATTGCCTGCCGCTGGGGCCTTGGTATTGGGACTGTCCAAGCGGACAGCCGGCCAGACTCGGCCTCCGAGCTCACATCCCTAAAAGGCAAAGAGGCACACGATCAACTTTGGCGAGCTCTTCGGTCCCGTCCCATACGCGGGTCATCATGCTCCACGGGGCCGTCCCGTCTGGAGTCGTTGAAGTCAGGATGCCGGCGCCTTGGCTTCATGCAGGTTACCAAGTTGCAGTGCCGTGGTATGCCCTACGAGGAGAGCTGAAACGGTAAAAGGCGCCAATGGATGTCTCAGATGGATGATTTGGGGCGTGAGTCCATCTACTAGGCGCGTTTAGCAAGTGCTCTGCGTATCACGCGGCAGAATTGCTTCTGAGACCGAGTTGTTAGTTGATCTGCCATAAGAGGCGTTCACCCAGAGCATCGGGCTGCAGCCTCCGTTCACGATGACCTGGCACTTGATCTAACAACTCGTGTGGCCATATTGACACAGACATCTCTCTGCTCTCTGCTTCAGTGTCCCCCATGATCTGAGTATATCCCATGCTGACTGCAAGATACCCCACTGCTTGACAACTAGATCAGGACTTTGGTGATTTTGTCATTCGACATTTACACATTATGCCACTCCTGGCTAATAGTACAGGTTCAATCGTTCATTACATGCTCCGCAGGCATGCTTCTAACGCCGCTCACTGGCAACCTCCTCGGCACTAGCAGCCACTCTCTCCTCAGCGCCAGGGTAGTTGGCTGCGGCTTCACCACCCTTGCCCCGATAATCAGTTTCATGTTCCCGATCAGCTCCCTTGTCGTGGATGGGATCTGTCAAGCTCGCACCAACACCCTCGAGACCAGCACCGACCTTCTTCCTCTTGCCACCATGCTCCTCCTGGCTTGTCATTCCGGAGCCGGGGTGACCAAGGCCAGTGTGGACATCTGCGGAAGTGGCGCCTTGAAGGGTGTCGGAAGCAGAGACGCCACCCTCCATGCCTGGGGCCTGCGTGGGATATTCACTTGAGGGTTGAGGCTCGAAGGAGTCCTCAGGAGGGGCAGTGCCAGGGGGGTACTGCTCAGCGCGGAATTCGGGCTTGGCGTCGTTGCCTACGAGGACTCCAGGAGCATGCTGACATGTGTAAGTAAGAGAATGGTTGAGATGCTGGGAGAAACGTACGCCCTTGGTGGTGAGAGGCTTGGAGGGGGCAACCTTGCTGCGGAACTCGCCCTGAGCGGGAGTTGCGGAGTCGGGGTTGACAGACATGGCGGAGATTGTGAAGTTGTACGGTGATACACAGGTGTGTTTAATGAGAGGTTCCAAGGTATTCACAGATGGAATAAGGATAACGGTAAGAATGAAGACCTCTATTCACGCTGAAATGGACGGTATAAATCGCTGTGATGCCCAGACCCAGATGTATGATGTCAACATCAACCAACGTCGACATGACATCACAATGGACTCGTTCATCCAGACCCGACCATCATCCCCATCTCACCGAAACGTCTTGGAGGGAATACGTATCAATTTCAGAATCTTTCAGAACATTTTACCCTGGCAGAAGTGCCAAATGTCAAGTCGATCGATGAAGATATTGCAGAAATGTGGAGCAGAGACGGAGGTGAGCTCCGAGAGATTGCTCGTTGGCTGGGGATGTGGAGGGGGATGGCATCTTGAACGTCATGATGCAGACTAGCGATAGTGAAGGTACAAACGGAAAAAGGCTGTCTGGGTTTCAGAGTGCTGACCTTCTACTACACTTGCATCTGATCTGTTACTGCAAGTACGAGGACATGGAGGACTCCTCATACATAGACATTGAAAGTTATTGACAGCGCAAGATCAATGACTCCTCTCTAGTAAGCTCACATTGGGGGTTACAGAACATTGTTGGGTGACTGTTTGGGGTCTCTCAGGGGGTCTCGCGACAGTGGGCAGACAAGTGTCGACTCAAAGAAACGAAGTTACCTTATTGAAGGGGCAGTTTACTTTATTAGCATAGTATAGGTGTACCTTGAGACTTACTTGAATATTACATTCCTCTTGAAGCAGAGACTGAGTGCCTGCGATGTCGGGAGGAAAGATATGCAGGAGATGGAGGGAGTACGGATGTGGACGGTGGGGGAAGTTGTATTCAGGTGAGAAGCCAAGATGAGAGGTGTGAGCCCACTACTCACACTTAGACCTAGACGTATCATTCCAGCCAATATGTTATAGTAAGATACATATGCGACCGAGCCATTCCCGTCGTGTTCGGTTCCCTTGATGAACTCCTCATTGGAGTAAGATGGTCCGGTAATATTGAAGGTGTCTGGCCTCAAAAGCATCCACCAGCAGATGGCGCACCAACAAGTAAGTAACCATTCGGACACTAATCCCCTTTTTCGCAAAGATTTTGACAGCTCATGCTTGTTGAGCGAGTTTTCTCCAACGTCCAACCACAGAGCTTGGAAGTCAGGAGTTTTTAACCACGGACCTGTTTCAGGGCAATGCACCACATACGAGCCCAAACGAGAAAGATCTCGAGAATTTCCTTGCATGACATGATAATAGAAAAGAGTTTCGTTAGGTAAGCGGTATGTCAGGGAGGGAATGCCCGCTTAGGCATGTTTGTTGGGTGTGGTTGATGGATGTCTTGGTCCAAACACCGGAGTCTATGTCCGGAATTCCATCTCTAGGTCAATTACAGCGAGGACAAGATTCGCAGGATGGTTTATAACATGAATGGATTTCATTCAACAGCTAAAATTACATTTTTATGGTAAAAAAGCAAGTCAAGTATTGAGAAGACGCATCGCAAGCGCCGCGTGAAAGACTGACCTCCCTGTCGCAACTCGCTGTTCCTGTCTCTGCCGATACTTGACGTATATCATGGCCAGGTCCTGGGACATGCTTGCATCTACGAGCGTGGTTTTCCGTAGAGGTGTCTCGCTCAGCAAGAGAGTCTTCCTGTGGATCATGCACACCTCCCTGATCGTCTCAGTGGTGCTAGACCTTGACTGTGCTTATCCCGAGCAGCAGCGATAGTAGACGATCTGATACTTTCTACATTACTGCACAATCTTATCTATTTGCTGTTCTAGCTTGATGTATCGCTTGCCGTAGGCAATCGTGCTGCAGCTTGATAGTCCCACCGCCGAGGTTGGTCGTTTGCCTGAGCAAGGAACTCGTCGCCAATGCGCCAACACTTGACATTTATAGTCTCTTTAAAGTAGAATCTTAGTCGTTAGATATCTTTCTAAGCCTCCAACTGTTTTCATTAGCCACCAAGTCGTCTTCTTGACGATGGTGTACTGGGGTCAAGATCTGGGCTGTCCAGGATCGAGGCCAAGAGTCGATCAAGTCAGAGTTGATCTGAACTTGCATAGGTTCTTAACACTAAGAGTTACTTGGCTTGGCGGCCTAGCAGCAGGGAGGGCAAGCAAGTGCTTCAGCCTGAGCAAATGGCTGCAGCTGCGTTCTTGGTGCAAAGGCTGGACACAGCAGTCTGAGACAGTCGCTGTATTTAGTTATCACTGACCGCTTCTTATCACTTCATATCGGAATATTTCTTATCCAACCTTTTGTCAATCACGCCAACAGAAACCCAGTTGCCTGTACCCGATCCGAACCAACACCCTCGTTTCCCTGTGCGGCACCACCTCCCAGAAACACGGCAACTTCGGTTACCGTCGAGCAAAATCGCTTACAACTGCCGCTTGTTCACTTTAAGCCATCTGATTTGCTCCTCCTCAGAGCCTGGTTTCGTCGAGTATCCAGTCATGCATGGACTCCCGGGTGCGCCACACCGGTGTGTTTTGGCAAGTTTGCTTCTGTTGGGCCAAGACCCAAGAACCAAAACGTGATTTAGAACCGCTGCGGTACGGCGCACACGCAACTGACAGTCAATTAACTGGGGGGTCAGTTAATCACCGCCTGTTGGGTTTTTCTCATTAACCCCACGGGGCTCTCCTGTCCATGTCCCGCCTTTGCGTTTCGCAATCGCAACGCAACCATGTTCAAGAACAAACCTCGACCGGTTCCGACACACGATACGGATTCGTCTACGGATGAAGAGGACGGTGTACCGTTCATCAGCGAAGAAGATGACCCGTTGATACCCTCAGCTTCGGACGTTCGCCGGACGTTTCGCGACGGAAAGGCCATGTGGGATGCTCTCTTCCAGGAAGCGAGGAGGATGCCCAGGGGTCTATGGCCAACGGGCATGTTGGATCCCTACATCGCCTTGATGGACGTTCCCAGTCTTCCGGAGCATCTCCCTACCGGTCGGGTTCTGTATGGAAGACCTCGGTGGCGTCTATCTCCCGACATTGCGAGTCCAAAGTCCACGGACCAGGATGATGAAGGTCCAACGCTGAGACATGGTCGTCGACTGGCGTTTTTCCTTCAGGCTGAAGAACCAATTCGCAGCAGTATCAGTCAGGAGGCTGCCTCGTACTCAATGGGCATGGATTCAACCACAACCGGGAGCCTTGCCGTTCTGACAATGTGTTGGTCGTACATCTTGTCCGTCCAAGTCCTCGAGATGCAGGGCCGGCAAATGTGCTATTCTTCCCACCACTTATCACCGCGGCAACACGAGACGCCCATGATCGATCTCGACGGTGCATCATCTGCGCTCGTCAGATGGCTTTGCGCCATCCTCGGTTCCGAGTTTGGCTGGGGTGCAAAAGATGGAGGGAAGCTTCCAATGTTTGCCACCTTTCTCAGCCAGGATGCTGAAATCGTCATTGGAGGAGCTCCCATCTCGATCACGGACGCACACTCTGCGCCAAGTTCTTCCGAAGCGATAGAGCTACTCATTGAACTCTGCGACCTGTTTCGCCTTGGAACTGAGCGAAGCGAGGAATCCAAATGGGAAGCCATATCGCCGTATCGAGCAGGTTTCCTGGCCGCGCTCGTACTGCCGTTCTACTCCTTCATGGATCTCCAACCACAGCTACCAACGCCGCGTCTCAGCAAGTCACAGCGCGGTGTATTCGAAGATACTCATGAACAGGAGATCCGACAGTATTACAGCGACCTCCGATACTTCATGGCGCTCGGTAGTCATCCGCCGTCGGTTGGGTCGGTCCTGTGGAGCATCTTCTGGCAGCCGGACGTCGAGTGCAACCTGGTGGGGCCGTGGCTCTCGTCAATACTTGAAGTACTGAAGCCAGCCATTAAGCAGAAGCATGTGGAGGTGATCCTGAAGATGTTTATCGCCCGTCGGCCCCGAGTGGCGATCTGGTGGGTGGCCATCTTCCTGTTGGGCGATTTAGCTGTCCTGGACTGCATACAAAGATATACCCAGAAGCTGGGGGAGAATGGTGGAACAGGGTCCATGGCGGCTCCTGATCCAATAATATCCGCATGGACAGGTGCAAAGCAGTCTTTCCTGGATGATGAGAAGGATGCAACATACGGGGACCAGACCGATCTAGTCTCGAGGGCAGACGTGCTTCGATGTCGGTTCGACCTCAAGCTCCAGGACTATGCCTCGGTCCTCTTGGCCTGGAAACCGTTCGGGTATATACAGAAAGGCCAGGTCGAAGTCGAGCTTTGGCCACAATTAGAGACCAGATACGTCCGGCAGTATCACTCATTCGTGTGGTATCCCGAGAGAGACTCGCCCACAACGCCAGAGCATGGGTTTAGACACGATACCGGTAGGGATGTAAAGAACGTCCCCGACAACTTGGACCGACCTTCCTCTGGCATCATGTCGAAAGGGGGTCACCAGCCTCCTCTCAGCATCCGACCCTCAAGGATATCGACAAGGAGGATGATGCATTTCTTAGTTGAAGACACAGTAGGGAGTCGTGACTGGGCGAATGCAGTCCTACCAGTGGACCAAGACCAGCTTCGGTGGTTATTCCACTGGGAAAAACCCGATCCGAAGCAAGATAGTTCCAGCAGCGATGGGTCCGAGGATGGTGGTAGCGTTAGATCAGCGTCATGGTTCGTGGTGGAGTGGATAAACGGGAGATTCAAGTGATGACCAATAGAGCTCTATAAATAAGGCGATAAGGGGAATAGGACTTGGGTATATACTGTAGATATATGGATACACGGAGTATATTTACGGGTATTGAATGTGGTACATGGCATCTTGGCTTTTGTATTTGTTCTTGGCTGTGCTTTGGCGGTCCACAACCGTTGTTGACCAAGATCATCATGGGAGGACTCCAACTTCAGCCCAAGTTTAAACTTTCTGTAGCGAATAGAAGCCCATCTGCTCAACCGAGCCATTAATCGTGTTGTTAGACCCGACAGCAGCTCATAAATCTCTAATATTATTATGCAGAGCCAACAACGAGGTGATGCAAGACTTGGCGCAACATATTACTGTTCAAAGACAATGCTTCCCCTGCAACATCAACGGCAGCCAATCAAAGACAAAACAAAATTGTCGCTCAGGGCTGATTGTTTCAGACATCAAGAACTGTGTGAGACAGGGTGAATCACCGTTGCCAACATTTCTCACCGGAGAGAGAAATAACCGGGTTGTCTCCTTAGGGATGTCTCCTTGCGCAAGCCACATGCTGATGGCTGGGGAGGAGCTGAAAGCAAAGCCCGCCACTGTCAACTATTTTGTAGTCACAAGGCTCTGCCACCGTGTTCACGATAATACAGTCGGCTGACGGGCTTTTCTATTTCATCAGTCGCTCAGCCAACATGTCGCATTGAATGCTGATTGGATAGCGAAAGCAAAACAGGATATGTGGACAAGTGTAACGATACAGTAGCAAACACACTGTCTGTCCACCAACATTGACCAACAAAAACCTGTCTTTTGCAGAATGATCGACGAGAGCACGCACCAAAAGAAAACAGGGAATAAAAAGATTGGGTCCTTTAATCATTCCGGCAAGAAAGCAAACAAAGGGTCTTGGAATTCTGCCGTAATTTGGTGGACGACGCCGTTCAACGCCCGGTTTATAACATGGAAATTATCGTGATGGGACGTGATATTTGATGGCGTTTTTGGGGGAGACATGGGCTGTGCCGCTGTTTACGTTGTGGGGCATGTACCTCTACGGTGAACATGCCATGGATGCTACATGAGGTAAAAGGACACGATGAAATGAAATGAGAGACGAGAGAAATAAACTGTTACTCTGGCACCCGTGAATTCTGTTGAATGATCTTCAGCCTCGTCATTATCAACTTCATTCTTGATGATGGCCTCGTCCTTCAAATGTCGTCAACTTGACACATGTTGTACATACGTCGCGCACGCACCAAGTCAAGCTTGCTGCTCATCCTTGAACCTGGGGCCATCATCGTCAATCGACCCTCATAATCACCCCTGCTGATGTTTTCCGGCTGATCAAGAACCCTCCCAGGCTGGTTAACACCTCCCTCTTTGAGTCCCTGTCAGTTTGCGGCGCCGCCAAAATAAGGGGTTCAAGCCCAAAATCTGAAATACGACATTTTAGACCGCAAAGGCAAGACACGAGAAAGTCTGGATTGTTTCTGAATATAGATATTTTTGCTTGATCAGCTTTCTCAAAGCCCGCTCCCGGCAGTTCCCTTCCGTTCTCGTGTCAGATGGAAAGGACGCGCACGCATTCTGCCCCGGATTTCTCGATTCTCACCCACCATTAGAGACCAAGTTTACGAACCTCGTGTCTGGGTATTGAGGCTGTGCCGTACTCGGGCGTTTCCTCAATTAACTGGGTTCCCACACACAATAACACGGCACATGCTCATTAGACAATTAATTCATGGACTGGAACCCTTCCCGAACGGCCGACTTTGGATCACTTCCATTTTCAATCCAGAACCAGGTGCAAGTGCGTCACGTCACGGGTCCCCGCTCCCTGGATCTTTCGGCTGGGCTAAGGCCTGATTGACGGTTGCCAGGCCACTTCAGTGACCCTGGCCAGGGCGGAGAAGCCACTAAACCTGGCTCTCACCATCCCTAGGTTCCATTTAGCCCCAAGTCCACCGTGTGAGGTGTGTTTTCGGTCCGCATCCGGTGTGGCTCCCTGTGCGTAATGTGCATGGGCTAGACGAGGGGGACCCGCCAGCGCCAGGTTCAGGTCCATCCGTCAGTGGAAGGAAGTGGAGGTTGGGTCGCATACTGCGGCGTCGCTCATGCATGGACTGGGCCGTTGCTCTCCAACAACCTCATCAACAACCTTTCTTCCTGCATACACACCTTTTTTCGACTCTGACTGCGTCTTCTTTTTCGTGCGCCGCTCGTTCGTTTACTGCAGCGCAGTCAGCGTCCGTATCCGCATTCTCACCCGCGTCTCT
Organism: Fusarium vanettenii 77-13-4; assembly: GCF_000151355.1. Taxonomy (NCBI): domain Eukaryota; kingdom Fungi; phylum Ascomycota; class Sordariomycetes; order Hypocreales; family Nectriaceae; genus Fusarium; species Fusarium vanettenii. The sequence continues at coordinate 147,998 of NW_003315835.1, forward strand.
CACTCGTTTCAACCCGCACCGCAAATCGAAATCAAGTCATTTGCCGAGACATACGACTCGCCGAGCCGTTCTCTCTTTGACGGCTGGGGTCATCCATCCATCCATCTGTTTGCTTGGCACTGCCTCCCCCTCGCTCATCGTCATCCCATCCCACCGTCCTCGGCTGTCGACACCATGCAGCATTACCGTAACGATCACTATGAGAGTGAACCTCTCGACTCTCAAAACTACTACGAATCCTCTCCGCGACATCCCAACCAACCTCAGAACCACTACTCACCACCATCTCCCACGCCCTACTACGACGCTCCCTCTCCCGTGAGGGCACACCACCCAAGCGCTCACCCCGACTCTGCATTCAATCGCATGCAGCCTGTTCAAGACAACTATAGCCAAGGCCGCTCGGCCTCACCATACTCTGGTGGCTCTGCTGGCTATGACAGCCCTCGACGACCGTCGCCTTCGCATCACGATCAAGGCTACTATAACCAAGGGAGCGGCGCTGCTGCTGCTGCCGGCGGCGCCGGATACATGGGGTATGCCCACCCAAACGCTAACACAACGCCCGGCGCAGACAACTTTGGCCAGTCTGCGTCTGGTGGCATGGCGGGAATTGCCTGGGACGTCGCTGACCGTAACCCTCGCAATAGTGGCATGGACGCCATGGAGCGCACCGGATTGCCCCCGCCCCCCTCCCGATCTCAACAGAACCCCTACGATTCGAATGGTGGATACGGTTACGATTCTTCCTACGACAATGGCGCACACGGACCGTCACAGTCAAGCTTGGCTGGTCTCGCGCCTGGAGGGCCGCCAGGTTCCGGCTCAACATCTCACTTCAACGGAAGTGATCCCTACGTCAACAATCCATACCCCCCCGGCGGATACTATGCCAACAGTTCGCGTGGCAGTGCCAATCTGGGCGTCGTGAATCCTCACGAGATTGTCGACGATGGAGATGATGGACTTACATACGGCAAGAGCCAAAGGAATTCAATGCTGAGCCTGTCCCACTCGGACCGCGGGAAGAAGATCCCGGCTGCAAGCGCTGCGGCGGTTGGAGGTGGTGCGGCCGCTGCAGGCCTGATGGGGAATAGAGGTGAGTTGCTTGTCACGACACTGACAACTTGCATTAACATTGTGTAGGCGGAGGCGGCGGCGGCGGCGGCGGAGGTTACGAGATGAATGCTGGCCACGAGAAGCCTTCTGACTGGCTGGAAAACGAAAACAAAAGAGGCAAGAAGTGGAAGTGGATCATCATCGTGGGCGTCTTCCTCGTCATCGTGGGCGCCATCGTGGGAGGTGTTGTTGGTGGTGTGGTCAACAATGGAAACCATGAGAGCAAAAGCGGCAGCAGCAGCGGCGGCGGCAAGGGGCAGTCGGCAGAGGAGGATGAGAAGAAGAACGGTGACCTTGGCAAGAGCAGTGCCGAGATCCAGAAGCTCCTCAACAACCCTGACCTACACCGAGTGTTCCCCGGTATCGACTATACGCCTCTCAACTCACAGTACCCTGACTGCATGCACAACCCGCCGTCTCAGAACAACATTACCCGCGATGTGGCCGTACTGGGCCAACTGACCAACAAGATTCGTCTGTACGGAACCGACTGCAACCAGACACAGATGCTTTTGCACGCCATCGACCGTTTGGAACTGACCGACACCAAGGTCTGGCTGGGAGTGTGGCTAGACAAGAACGAGACCACCAACGACCGACAACTGGAACAGATGTGGGATATTCTGGACGAGTACGGAGATAAACCATTCGAGGGTATCATCATTGCCAACGAGATTCTGTTCCGTGAGGAGATGACGATCACCAGCCTGGCCAAGATTCTGGACGATACCCGAACTCAACTCAAGAAGAAGAGCCTGGACCTCCCTGTTGCTACCTCGGATCTGGGCGACGACTGGACAGACGAGCTGGCCAAGGATAGTGACTATATCATGGCCAATATCCACCCCTTCTTTGCTGGCGTCACCGCGGAAGAGGCTGCTGCGTGGACATACAACTTCTGGGAGGTCCGAGACGGCCCATACTGGAAATCAGACAAGCAGAAGAACATTATTTCAGAGACAGGCTGGCCTACTGCCGGCGGAAAGACGTGCGGTCAAGCAACCACATGTACCGAGGGATCCGTCGCTGGCATTGATGAGCTAAACACCTTTATGGACAACTGGGTCTGCCAGGCCCTCACGAACGGGACGAACTACTTTTGGTTCGAGGCGTTCGATGAGCCTTGGAAGATCAAGTTTAACGAGAAGGGCAAGGAGTGGGAGGACAAGTGGGGTCTCATGACGGTCAACCGCGAGCTCAAGGACGGCGTCAAGATTCCGAGCTGTGGTGGCAAGACGATCAAAGACTACAAGAATTTTGCCTAGACGACTACGACTACGATCACCAACTCGACATTTTCTTTGCTTCTTTTTTAGCGAAACGATACACACAAGGTACTGGGTCGAATCTTTTTTCTCGGGAGAGGGATCATCTGTCGGATGTTGTGCTACAACCAACAGATTTCCCACGGTTTGGTGTCTTAATCTCTGTTTTCTGCGTTGTTGCAACTGGAGTTCCGGGCCCCGAGGGACAAACGGGTAAAAACTGTTCTTATGTATGTTGTAATTCTGTCTGTGTCTGTCTGTTTCAAAAAGAGAGATGGGCTACTGGTACGAATGGGATCTTTATGGGAAAGGGGGTGGATTTGAGCCATGATTCGCTGGGTTATATAGTTGGTGCATAACCGCAACAAATGGACGTACATTTCACAGCATTCTTCTTTTCCCCCTATTCATCGGTCTTGAAGTGTATGGGGCTGAGACACAGCTGAAAGTCAAGTTTTTTTTCTTGTATAGAGTTTGCCCATTCCCATGTATTTAGAGGTAGCTACTTTTAATCTGCAGCCTTTCATGTCGGGTATATCAATTGTCATCATCATCATTATCTTCATCCATAATTCTCAGCCCACCATTTTTGCAAATAACTCCCCCCGTCCTTGAACTCCAAGGGCCTAATAGCCCAGATATTTAGCCTCCATTTAGAGCTCCGTTAGCCTCCCATTAGAAGAACGTTGGCCTCCCATTAGATGTTCTGTCGATCCAGGTCCTCCTGGCTGTGAGCATGGCTCCGGGTCGTCATGGGGTGTCTCTCCCGGGGTCGGGAGCCGACGCCGAGGCCGAAGCCGGGACCTTCGACGCCTTCATCGGGGTACAGGGGGCCGGGATAGGTGCTGTGCGGAAACAGGCCGGGAGCCCGGTGACGGGCCTCGCTCTCGGAGGTGTAGTTGGGTCGGAAGTGGATGTCGCCTTCGGTCATCTGGGTAGCAGCAGCACCTCTCTGTTCATGCTCACTGACATGATGGAGGCCATTCTCGCCCATAAGAACCGATCGGGGGCGGGAAGCAAGGTCTGTCTGTCTGAGATGGACATCCATCTCGTTGAACGAAAGCCTACCGTGGCCCTGGCCACCACGAAGCTCGACAAGCTCGTTCTCGACGATGGTGAGACGGGCAGCTAGACCCCGCATGTTGGAAATGATAGCCTGTTGATCCTCATACTGACGAGCCAGCTCCTGACGCAAGGCGACGATCTCGTTGCGGAGGGTCAGAGGGTTGGGATCGATGTTGGCGGCGTAGGGCTGGCTGTTGCCGAAGGGGAGGCCGATGCGGGAACCCGTAGGCTGAGGGTCGGCCATGGTGCCCTGGGGGGTGGCGGACCGAACAGTCCTAGCAGCCTGCACAGGGGAATCTGGCAGCTGCCCCGTGACTCGAGCCTCATGAATGATGCGAGAGTGGGCTTCTCGCTTGAGGTGACGCTCGACCATCTCTGGGATACTCGTGCCGCAGAAGATCTTGCCTCCGTCGCGACTACAAATGTATTAGTTAACGATGAGCTAGAGGTTAGAGGAGGATAGACATACCGTCTGTTCATGAGAGCGTGACAGGCATCTTCCAGGATAGCTCTGCGGGTAGCGTAGTCGGCGTACTTGTACTCGTTCTTGCGAGCGGTGCGATCGCAGACCTGCCAGAGGGACTGGTACTCTGCCTCACGCAACTTGGGGTTAGGGCGCTTGGCGTCGTCTGAGGAGGGAGAGTCGGCCATTGTGAGGAGCGTTGACGAAGGTTGGTGAGGTTGATTGGATGAGGGATTGAGAGCTTTGTGAAAGTTGTTTGAAGAAAATTGTTGACGTTTGCGTTGGGGTTGTTGATGGAATAGAAGGAAGGAAGGAGCTCTGATGGTGGGGGTAGCTTGAAGGGAACGGGAGACGTCACTGAACAGTAAAACGCGAGTCGAATTTGTTTTCTGGGGGGAAACGTCGAAAAATGCTGGCGATTGCCGGATATGGGAAGAATCAATCGGTAAGCGACAACTGATGTCGTGGTTGAATGTAGTTGAGTTGATTAGTCTTGAAGGTGGTGAGGATGAAGGAGGAAGAGGTCTTGAGAGGGACCGGACGATTGAGGTTTAATGTAAAGAAGAAAATCTTGGAGGAGGCTCTGAGTAGATTTATGAAGTCAAAGTTAGGATGCTGAGCAAAGAAAGAGGAAAGGCTTTGGGGATTTTAAGGTAAAGAAAACTCTTAGCATGACCTAAGGAGGCTCTGAGGATGGTGGATCGGGATGAAGGAGAGATTGTTAGACAAGGTTCTGAGGATTGTCAGAGAAGATGGAGGTGGAAGAGTTTGAGAAGTGTTTGATGGTCGTCAGCGAAGAGGAAGAAGTATTAGAAGAGACGCTGAGGACCTCTCTAAAGGCGATGGAGAAAGGCTAGAGGAGACTTCGATGATTGTGAGGGGAGATGAAGGAGGGATAATTAGGAGAGCCTGAGGATCATGGTGAAGAAGAGTTTGAGAAGGGGCTGAGAAGAGCTCGAGGATCATGACTTAGGTAAGGAGTCGGAGGAGAATCCTGAGTCTCAGCCCTAAGCATTTACAGGCCGTGATTCACACTCGGTCGAGATACCAGCAGTGCTGGACTACGGAATGAGGATAGGCGGTACAAACTTGTGAGGGGATTGGTTATGAAGTAGTTGTAGATTCATCTTTGCTAGAACCCTCTCCCTCTCTCTTTTCCTCTTTCTCCTTCTCTTCCTCTCCCTCCTTTTCTTTCTCCCCCTCAGGCCCCTTTTCAGACACAGTCTCAGGCTCTTCAATCGACTTCCAGTAGATACTCGTGCTCGAAAAGGCCGAGTCAAAAGACTCTTGCGGGAATTCACTCTTGTCATAAGACTTGTGCATCTTTTCCATCCTCTCAAGACCCTCCGTCGCAAACAAGCTACAAATCAATCAGCATCAGAACAACAAAAAGGGGGCGGAACAAACAACTCACTCGTCCCAAACTTCCCAGCCTGTTCCTACAAAGATGGCAGGTAGGTGTTTTTCTAGTGCCATGGCGTAGATGGGTTTGTAGAGGTGGACTCCGAAGAAGAGAGTGTCTTGGTCAATCATCTCGCAGCCTGCTGGTGTTTCGACTACTGTGTGGCCTAAGTTTTTGAGAAAAGCTTTGTCTGAGGTGTTGAAGACGGGATCTTGAAAGAAGCAGTCTATCTTTCTGTCCGTTATCCTTTCTATAGAGATACATGAGTCCAAGTGTCTGTTGAGGTTGAGGTTGAGGTTGACTAACCTAGTTCTTCTACCATGACCAGGAACGCAGCGAGTTGCACAAACGCCGATCTCTTGGCCTCCCAAGAGCCATCAGTTGGATCAAACGTCCCAACTCCGAGATTCACTGCTCGGGATACAGTCTTGAGGTGAGACGCCTTTTCCGAGACCAGCTCACGGAGACGTGAACAGGGTGGTTCGGCTTCCCAGCGGTCACGGATACGGTGGTAGTCGGCTTCGAGGTCTGAGGGGGAGCGAAGGTTGTCGGTGCGGGGTGTTATAGGGAGGGAGTTGATATGCGTGTGAGATGAGGCTTTCTTTGTACGGGATTTTCGAGATTTGCGTGTGACGTGTGTCCATTCTTGAGAGTCGGGTTTGTCTTGAGAGGGCATGATGAAGGACTGGTGTGAAAGTCTAGATATCCTCCAACAGTCCGCCGAGAAGAGAAATAATGATTAAAACACCCAAGGCAAACGGTCTAGGGTAGTCTAATCTGCTGCACTTGACTGTGCGAGGTGGTTCAAGAAGCTGAGATTTCCCGACCCCACCTTCAAGGTGAAGTTCGGTGAGTGGCTCGGTGAGGGACTTGCCGTTTCGTCGATCTCTCTGGTGGCGTCTTTTTCCCAAACACTCGGGACAAAGCCAATGCCGATATTTTCCAAGCTACAGATTTTCACAATTGTGTTTTTACAAAGTTCATCATCTCATGCCATTTACGGTCTTTGTCCTTGTTACAATATTGCGCGTCTTGCGTACAATGGCGCTGAATATCCCACCGCGACACCGATATTTCACGACAGTGCCACTTTGTCGTTCGGTGTGACTGTGTTACCGGCGCCTATGATCGAACGAGTTGCATCCTGAATTCTCGGTATCACAGGAGAGTCACCTGTTGCGGCAGGGTACAAAAGTGAAAAAGAGCATTCTTTGCTGACGGGAACGGATTCCTCGGACATGTAGCCTTTCACATGGATGGATCTTGGCGGCTGCGCGGATGTGGGCAATGCGCTTCGACGGCAAAAAAGGGCAGTACCGGCTCGACTCATCCGATCCGATCCCAAAGTCAGTCGATAGTGGAAGGGGGAGCGGCAGTTAAATGTCCTCTTGCGAACCTATCTCTGGCCTCGAAAAAGGTCTCTTCCTGCCAACCAACCTCCCCATCCCCGCCGGCTTCGTGTCCCCTGGTTTATCGCCCCTCCATCCCGCCAACACTTCCGATGTGCTACCCCTGCTCCAATCCCTTCTAGCTGTTAATCATTGGACGCTTTGTCCCCAATTCCCCCCATCTCTGGCATAGTGCCGGCGCTTAAATCTTGTCCAACCAGAGCTCTAGGACCAGCAAAGACGCCGCCGCAACGTGCGCCAGTCACCTCGACGTCGTCTCTCATTGGCGACACGCAGCAGGGTGAGGCAGGGGTCACACCCTCCGAGATGCATCGCGGCCCTTGTTCAACGGCCTCTGACTGGGCCGCTCCGCGCCATCACACTGGGGTCTTTTTTCCTCTCAGAGGGACAAGTGCTTGCATGCAAGGTCGGGCGGCTGGATTATGGCCCCCAGCTGCCTTAAGACTTGCCCACGCCCATGCGGCCGCCCAGCAATCGACTCCTCCTTTCACTCTGGATCTTTTTACTCTAGCGCTTCGTCAACCGTACATTTTTCCTTTTCCCTGCAAAGTTGTCAGCCTGCTTGAGATGTCCAAGAACTGAAGAAGGCTGAGCCTTGAATTCTTGGGACCAAGCATCACCGACTTGTCTGTTGAGCGAGAAGAGACCAACCACTCTTAATACAGCTCGATCGAACCACTACTCTGAGCTTGCAGTTTTCGACAAACCTCTCGTCAACTATCAGAACACAGCAAATATGCGTTCTTCAGCTCTCATCACCCTCGTCCTCGCGGCCGTCGTATCGGCACATAGTGTCATTACCTACCCAGGATGGAGAGGAAACAACCTGATCACCAACGCAACCTTTCCCTACGGAATGCAATGGATGTATCCTTGTACGTGACCTACCTCCTCAAACTTCTCCCTGAACGACCCCATTGACTCGCGCAGGTGGCGGACACAACGTAACACAGAACCGCACGTACTGGCCCACGAGAGGAGGAGCTATTGCCTTCCAGCCTGGATGGTTCCGAGGCCACGAGACTGCCTTTGCCTACATCAACATGGGATTCGGCGATGACGGCCCAGACGGTGGCCCTGCCAACATGACCCTCCCCATGGTTCCCCAGTTCCAGATTCTCGGTCCCACCAACAACCCCTTCCCCGGAACCATCTGTCTCCCTCAAGTGCCTCTTCCCAAGAACACGACAGTAAAGGCTGGCGACAAGGCAACTATCCAGATTGTCGAGCTTGCCATCCACGGCGCTGCCCTGTACTCTGTACGTAAAGATACAAAACGGACTCGAGCAAGCTTCAAGCTAACAATATCCTAGTGCGTCGACATCATCTTTGCCGAACCCGGAGACAAGAGACTAGCCGAGGTCAACAAGACCAACTGCTTCAACTCGACCGACATTGGCTTCGCAGAGGTCTTTACCATCACCACCAAGGAATCCGGCACAGACGAATACGTCAAAGACTCGAGCGCACATGCCCCTCATCAAGTGAGCTGGGCTACCCTACTACCTCTTGTAGGAACCGCTCTATGGGCTCTCTCTTTCGCATGAGCTATATGACGTGCAAGAGTCAAGAAAAAATATGTATATTTGGGCAAATTCACGCATGGCGTTTTTACGGAATGGGGGAATTATATATCCCTGAGGAGTTCTTCTACTGTCTGATAATACACCCCCCCAAGTCTGGGTTAGATGATATCGCAAGTTTCTGTTACGGTGTTGGAGGAGCTATTTATTCTTTCTTTACTTCATTCCTTTTTGGACTAGAGTCCTGATGTGGGTGGTTTCATCTCGAGGAAATGGATGAGATGAGGTGTCTTGATGTAAGAGACATGAATCTACGATTATGAAGTTTAACATTGAGAATCCCGTGAATGACGAGACGTGATATTGGTAATATTTCGAGTGATGGGTTGGGTTCTGACACGAGAGAAAACTACATAGTTCACGAATGGAGCACAAACTTCAGATGGATCCATGTATTCTCTGAATGCTTCTACTTCTATGTATCCGTACACGTACAACCTCCGTATATCCGTCTGGAATCTCGAGTGGAACCAGATCCATCCGGCTTGGCGGCCCCCAATAGCCGCCGAGTTACAGTTCTCGTCACAATCACATCTACGGAGCTAGCTTGGCGCACTCGGCAGCGACGGCCTTGACGCGGTCCTCTACGCTGCCGGATGCGGCACCCTGGATCCACCCCTTGACGCCAAGACCCTTGATCTCGGCCTTGGAAGCGGAGAGAAGAGTGCCTAAGGCTACCAGGGCGCGATACAGCACCTCCGAGTCGGTCTGGCCGTCGCGGGATATGATGGCACCCAAGACGATAGCCAAACGGCGACGCTGGTCTGGTGTGAGGAGACGCTCGCGGTGGACGAGGACGGAGAGGTTGATGGCTGCTGTGGTGGTGGCGATGAGAACGTTGCGGTTGTAGGGGCCGATGGGGTCTGTAGAGACGCCGACGACACGCTCGAGGAGAGCGATGGCCTTGTCTGACTGCGCGCTGATGATGGAGCGGCCATTAGCCGACGCAAACATATTTGCGAGCGTTCGGAGACCCATCATGGCAGCGTTGTCGCTAGGCTTCTCGCCGTCTGGCAGGGCTGCCGCGATGGCAAGGTCGAGAAGAGATCCAACCTCCGGGTCGGAGAATTGCGCAGCCAGAGGGTACTTTGCCACGCAGCGGAGGAGATCAAGACCGGCGAGGCGGTCCGAGTAGGGCCATTGGGTGAGGATGCGGACGAGCAGAGGGAGAGCGGTTTGAGGGACTGGTCTGGAGGATTCAAGGGCAGAGCGGAGGTCGGCAAGGAGAGATTCGTCTGAGGGGTTGAGGGCTGCGTCTTTGCGGCCAGAAGAGACCATGTTCTTGTTGATGGTGAGGATCTTGTTGAAGATTGCTGTTGAACATATTAGTCTTTGCTATGAGATCGAGACAGGGAGCTAATTACCTTCATACTTGGCAGCCGTGATGCTGAGGTACTCCTTTTGAGGGAGAACCTTGGGCTGAGTATCCTCACCAGGTCGGTATCTCGACTCAGTTCCAAGAGGATCAGGTCCGCTAGGCCCAGATGTCTGACCGATAGTAGCTCCCTTGGTGTTTTCCGTGATAAAGTTGGCCACGTTGTCGAGGTATGAGATGGGCAGCTCATTATCGCCAAGGAACTTGGTTGCCCGGTCATAAGGATTCTCAGAAAGATTATAGGGGAGCTTCAACGGAGGCTTTCCATCCTCAATGTCAACGTCAAAGACGTAGTCGTACATCTGTCCCTTGTACTCGACCTTCTTGCCTGTACTGGCGACAGCGTCAACGACAGTGCCCACGTTGACCCATTGTTGCTGGCTCATGGACCACGTGTGAGCTGTCACGGCGCCATTATCTTCCTTGATCATCTGCACTTGACCCTCCTTGGTGCCAGACTTGGAGGTCAAGAACTCTGGGCCAGGAAGCTTCTCCTTGTTGATGCCTCCAACCTGTTGCTGAGGGATCGACGACGACTTGACAGACTCCTCAAACTCCTTGAGTGTCGCCTCGTCGGCTGTCCGTTCGGGACTTCGAGTAAAGACGCGAGAAATGCTATCACTCGCGCCTGTAACAATATCGCCGGTTTCGGGGTTGGCTGCCACCGTCCACACCGAGATGGCGGGGTGGGTGATGGTCTGGACGCACTCGGTGCCCCTCCATATCCTGACAGTTCGATCCTCTCCAGAGCTAACAAGCTCGCCAGTGGGAAGGGTGGTCAAGCTGTAGACAAAGCTTTCGTGGCCGTGGAGTTCAGCGACTTGCTGGCCGTTGAACTTCCACAAGCGAATCGTTCCGTCATTGCTGGCGCTCGCGATGTCCGCGCCGCTGGGGTGGCCTTCGGGTACCAGAGCGAGAGCACGGACAACGTCAGGTGTGTGAATTGTTGACTTTGGCGACACCTCTCCTGCTACAGATTGTCGCAGATCAAAGATGCGAATATTCTTGTCGGCGCAACCTGTCAACACGGTGCGGTCATCCACCGCAACAACAGCCCAGACCGCCATGCTCTCATGGCCCGTGAGCATGAGCTCCGTCTCCCACTTTTGGGGATTCCACACACGAGCCTGACCATCCCAGCCGCCAGAGACAGCATATGTACCGTTTGGTGCGACGTTGAGGGCGCAGACGTTGTGAGCATGTCCGACAAGAAGACGCTCGGCGTTGTCGGAGCTGGTTGCCTTGGGTGACTTGGCCTCGATGATGGTGTCCTTTCCGCCGGACAAGACGAGACCATCTGGACGATCGCTTGAGGGGGGAAAGTAGGCGATAGAGTTGATGTATTCGGAGCCGCGACTAAGAAGGGATGGATCGAACGATGGAGGGGAGTCTTGAGTGCGACGCCATACACGTACACTGCAGTCGCGGGAGGCAGTTAGGACGGTATCGGGGAAAGGGAAGCTGACGGCCCGGACCTAAGAGAACTGTCAGTACTTGAAGGTCTTGGATATATACGAAAAGCGCACATCGGATTCATGGCCAACCAATTGCGCCGACAACTTAAAGTCGGCCATCTTGGTCTGGGGTTGAGGAGTATGGGACACCGCTCTGTGAGGGGCAAGGTGGTGATTATAGGCAAGGAAAGACAAGGCCTGCTATCTCTTAACAACGGAAAATGCCAAAGAACAATGAAAGCAGTGCAGCCTTGGAAATTGTTAAGAGCTTGACAAATCGTAACGTCGTACTCAAGGATGGTCGATGATGGAAGCTGATAGATGGATGATACATGGCGGGATGGGCAGTCCCGTCGGAGCTGGGCCGAGCCCCTCGTTGTAGGAGCTCCAGCCACACTGCGTCACCGACACCAGCCACCTCCACCTCCGCTTCAGGTTCTGGCCCGGCTCCGCGGCGGAAAGGCTTTCTCGTTCAAAGTTCACCCTCATCCCGTCCCGTCCCGCCCTCACAGGCTATTTCAACCCTGCAGTCAAGGGGCGTTAGCGAATGTCATCGACACCTTCACGATGTGGTGGAGACGACGGGATGCAGCCGGTCCAAGACCTTTATCGCCTCAAACACAGCGGCCGACCCCCCTCTAATCTTGCAATACCCGAACAAAAAGGCTATCACACATGGTCACAATGCGGGGAACCAATACAATGAGTCTTTCCGCCAACCTTTTCTCATGTCTCAGAAGTCATTGGTCGCCATGTCTCACCGAGTGAAAATGGCTGCCGTGCTTGTCCATTATATTGTTGTCCTCTCCCTCCCAGCACACCGTCTTCCACTGTCCAAATACGCTCAGTCGAGGCTTGTCTTCTCCTCGGGACTGGCTTCTCCTCGGGACTGTCTTTGCCGAGACCAGCCTACTTGAATACTATCTTTTCGTCCTGAACCACTTCCAACGCCATGTTCCCCTATTGGGCTTGCGCCGTTGCCGGATGCCAAGACGCTGCTATCGACATCGGAGGCTGTGAGCGGTGCCAGTCCATGTACTGCTCAAACCATGTTGATTCGATCCATCACACGTGCGAGGTGAGGTGCATGTCCCGTGCCAAAATTCAATCTTCTAAGCCTATCTCAAGGATACGCCCCTGGATGGTGACGAACTGATCGCTGCCAAGACGGCAGAGTTGACGGCGTTGAGCAACAAGATCAATCATGATGCTCTCGTCCGGCTTGCAACAGAGCTTTCTGGAGGCAAACCATGTCAACTCAACGGTCAAGACCCCATGGGCCGCCAGATGATGGGTGATAGACACATCCATCTCCAGCTGATCTTTGAGGATGGGACTGCTTGGCTTGCCAGAATTCCTCGAGAGACATACTGGTCTTTTGACAACCAACTTGGCAACGAAATTCTGGCTAGTGAATGCGCAACACTTCGATGGCTCGAGTCTGTCGATGTACTTGCACCACGTCTACATGGGTATGGTCTATACAATGATCCCCAGAACGAGGTCGGCGTTGCCTTTATGCTCATCGACAAGATGCCTGGACAACCCTTCAACTATCACTCAGCTTCCGAGGAGCAAAAGACCAAAGTTTTAGGCCAATGGGCAGATGTCCTCTGCACTCTGAGCTCGCACCCTTTTCAAGAGTCGGGATCCTTGAGGTTTGACTCTGACGGAACAATCAAAGTCGGTCCCATGGCAAGCGACAGCACGGCAATGCTACCTTGTATGGGCCCATTCCAACATGCCAAGGACCTCTATAGCTCTTGGGCTGTTGCAAACCTCAAGATCATCACTGAAGGGCAGATATTTTCCGATTTCTCTCTTGATGCGTACATCATGTTCAAGTACATTCTGCGACAGCTTAAGACTGGGCCTTGGCTCGACAGATGGAAAGATCTCAACTCGGGCCCCTTTTTCCTCAAGCACCCCGACGATAAAGGCAGCCACCTCCTGGTCGACGACGAATTTCAAATCACAGGCGTCATTGACTGGACTTTTGCGAGAATAGTGCCACCATTCGAGACTTTTGGTCCTTCCCTCATCTCTGCAGACAATGACGATATGTTCCTCGGCCAGGTCGGACTGACCAACGAGGACAGGATCTTGGGCCGAGAACTACAACGCCGTGGATCACCATTCTGCTTCTTTCAGTCTGATGAGATACGTCGACTGCTGTTTGGCTTAGGGATGGCGGTGAGCTTTGAACACGATGAGGCCATCGACGCATTTCAAGGCTTGGTTGCCACATTTGAAGGCCAGCCTCTCGATTGGGACAAGTGGTGGCATGCCAGTTTGATCGAGTGGAAGGACGACCCTTTCGTGTCCGCCCACTCCCAAGAGATTTCAACTCGAGTCTCAAATCCTATCCCAGAGGTCCCTCGTTTCGCTACATGCTCATACCTATTCTGCACTCGATCAAGCGTCCGCGGACGAAGATGCCATTCTTGTTGGAATGACTTGTGTGCTATTCATATTCTTCCACAGTACCACTTCTGTCTTCTAGGCAACCATGTAAGTTCTTGTCAAGGAACTTGTCTCTGAGACATGTGCTAATGAGACGAGGTCGATGATGATGAGGAGACAGAAGCGCACAGGGAGGTTGAGGCTCTCCTTACCCAAGTGAATGCGTATCAGCTTTTGCAAGTTGCCAGTTCTCTCCACCACGGTAAACGTTGCATGTTTTGTTCTGGAAATTATGTCGGTGGTTCAATTATGGGCACTTCGAATTACCATGTTTGGATTCTCTTTGAAGACAGAGTCGTATGGCTCGCTCGAATACCTCGGAACGCAACCTCTGCAGATACTCCCTCCGACCTTGCCGAGTACATAGTCGAGAGCGAGTACGCTACGCTCAAATGGTTGGAGGGTCTCAGATTTCCTACCCCAAGAGTTCATGGGTATGGACTCGCTTCTGATCCTGACAACCTAGTCGGGGTGAGCTATATCCTCGAAGATGCCATGCCAGGACAGCCATTCAACCCTCGACTAGCCACCGACGAACAAAAGACACATGTCTATAACCAATACGCTAGAATTCTCATCGAGATTAGCCGTCATCCTCGAACGCAAGCCTTCTCCCTCGTCCCACGCGACGGAATGATCAGACATGGACCCATCGCGAGCAATCGGGACCGTACACTTGAAAAACATGGACCTTTCCACACATCTCAAGACTATTTTACCTCGATCGCAGAGTACCATCTACATTTAATTGCAGACGGACAGCTCTACCCAGAATATCCCAAAGAGGCATTTGTGTTTTACCGGATGCTGAGAGATCGGGCTGCTCCCATCTTGGCAACCCCCCCTTCGCGCATTGGTGGGTTCTACTTGAAGCACGCTGGCGATATCGGGGATCATCTACTTGTCGACAAGAACTACAACATCACTGCCGTCATTAACTGGCAGCATGCGCGCTTTGTTCCACCGCGCGAGGCGTTTGGACCTTCTTTGTTCACGGCCAACCTTAGGAACCTGCATAGAGGGGTTGCAGGTCTTTGTGTAGATGACAAGCTTCTCTCCACGTGCCTGAGGCGTCAGGGTAGAGCAGATCTTGCAGACTTGGCGACAGGAAGTGAGCTTACTCGTCGGTTCCATCTTGGTCTCTCTTCTGGGCTTGGAAAGCCTGAGATCTCACAGTTGATCAGAGCTGTGCTCTGCTTGCTGGACGGCCGCGACGCACCGAGATCGGGGGTTAGAGCTTGGGTGGAGCAGGAGTGGGCCTGCGCTGTTGGAGATCCGTGGCGGGAAAAGACGATGAAGCTGGTTCAGGATATTGAGAGAGCGAAGCTTGAAAAGGCATAATCCGACATGCCTTGCTATTCAGATTGACCTTGATGTAGTCTGCAACCGTTGATAGACTCTCAGACTGCAGTACGAATATTGTTAGTGCTGTCGGCTGCCAAATTGAGGACATGACATTACCCCGCCCTGTGGCGGTGCAGAATCAGTCCGTCACACCTGCCCGTTTTCGAGACTTCCTTCCATGCCAGGCTTTGAGGCTCCACCGCTCAACCCCGCTGTACAAGTTGGGCAAGCGCGACCCTCCTTCTTTGGATTGCGCGCCGCTGTTCCCTGCCATGCCTGCCCTGTCCTTCCTTCGCGAAGATTTCCAGTGACAAATTCCATCCATCCATCCATCCATCCATCCACCGCCTACTTCTTCCTCTTCTCCGCCTCTCTTCTTCTCTTTTTTGTTCTCTTCCCTTGATTCTACCTCAGCGGGGGCTTTGATCTGGGGCACGATCACGCTTCTACGGCTTGCTTTGCCTTGCGACACGATACGCCCAGACTCCATCACGATTGATTGATTGATTCACCGTCTCCGATCCTCTTCGCTTTCCCCTCCTTGAAACTCCGTCATTGCTCTAGACGCTCCACACTCCTGCGACGACACGCGACAATTGCTCCCACGAGTCACGACACAGACCGCTCTTCACGAAGCTTAACGACCGTTACGAACAATACTCTCCTTTGACTTGAACCTCTGACGTCCGTCCCATCAGGCCAGACGTCTCCTGCCGTTTCACGATCTCGCCTCGCCTCGCGCCATCCTTCCAAAAATCTGCCTAGACCTTCCCTCGGCTTCGGCAAGAAACACAACCGTTGCTCCTCGACATTCAACTCTGTCGCGATGGCTTCTGAACCTAGACAATATGTTCCTCTGACCTGTCACGGTCACTCCCGACCCGTTCCTCACATTGCGTTCTCCACCCTGGAAAAGGATGATACGTATTACATGATCTCGGCCTGCAAAGGTGAGCCGCTTGTTTCTCTCGTGCAGGATAAGTGCTGACTGCGCACTAGATGGCAATCCAATGCTCCGTGATGGTCTCACTGGCGACTGGTATGAAACTTGATCCTCAAGTCTCTTGGCCCCTCTGACTCGTCCAGGATCGGCACCTTTATCGGTCACAAGGGTGCTGTTTGGCAAGCCAGACTAAGCCCCAACAACTCGAACGCTGCTACAGCCTCGGCCGACTTTACTGCGTAAGTCTTCTTTCAACTTGGATCATCGGTGTTGCTTACGCTGGTGCAGCAAGATTTGGGACACTCACACTGGCGAATTGCTGTACACCCTTCAGCACGACCACATTGTTCGCGCTGTCGCATACCCCCCAGACAACTCTGACCTCGTCGCCACGGGTGGCATGGAAAAGAAGCTTCGTGTCTTTGACCTGACGGAGCTCGCTGCCGCCGGTTCTGGATCTCCGGCCGTCATTCCCGCCTCGGCAGGTTTCGAGATTGGCGAGGGTGTTCACACCGGCTCCATCAAGTTTATTTGCTGGACCCAGGACCCCAACATTGTCGTTACCGCTTCGGACAAGACCATTCGATGGCTCGACCTGCCAAGCCGTGCCTGCATCCGTCATGAGGTGCTTGATGGAGACATCAAGTCCTGTGAGATGGTCTCGCTGGCACCTGAATACAGCTCGCCCAACGACATTGGCGGCGGAAAGCCAGTGCTTGCCGTGTCAGCTGGAAAGACGGTGTACTTTTGGGGCGGTGACCGGGCCATGGACGAGCTGAAGCGCATCGTTCTCCCTTACACGATTGCCAGCGTTTCGCTTGATGTTAAGGGCCGGAAGCTGGTTGTCGGTGAGGAGCCCGGAACGTGGGCCAAGGTGATTCGCTACGACGACGAGACGGAAATTGATACGCACAAGGGACACCACGGTCCTATTTGGTCCATCGCATTTGCCCCCGACGGCAAGCTGTACGCGACTGGATCGGAAGACGGAACCATCAAGCTATGGAAGAACTGCGAGGGATTCTACGGCCTCTGGCGCGGAGGGACAGAGCGAAATGCGGAATAGAGAGACGCAGAGCGCAGCATTGTCTCTTCAACGTCGGGCGGTCTGGAAACCGATGAGCGCGGCTCGGGCACGTTCACGCCCAGCAGCAGCCGCTCTGATGCCAACTTGGAAAGAGTCCTTAACAAGGGGGCACATTCGACTGACAGTCCTTCAATGTGCGGAAGCGAGGGCCACCCCCTGGGCGACTGGGAGATTGTAAACCCTCATGTCTGATGGGGCAAGTCTGATGGAGCAAGGCGCAGAAAGGAGTCCAGATCATGGCGAGGTGTTGATGAATGGGCCATGGTCATGTTTAGACATGTTTATGCATTTTGGGAGGACCGGAAGGCCTCGATGGATGGCAGATGGTGGCAAGCTACAAAGCTTTACTTCTAATGATGCCAGAGTGTAAAACAATATCAATTCGCATTGATGGAGGTACAAGTGTTTAAACAAGTCTATTATTAGTCTAGTGATTCTCTATCTAAGGAATCTGTCTATCTATCTCACTGCCGGGCACTTTTTGCCTCTAGCAGTCTACGGTGATTGGAACTTGTTAAGATAGGAAAAGGCCCCTGTCTGTTCTTTGGTATTGTTCACTCGGGTTTCTTCGTGTTCTTAAGCCCGGGCTACTATGTTCCCGCCTCACAGGGCGCTGCTTTGTCAAGTCGGCACTACTTAATCAGTCACAGTCCACAACTTGTCAATGCAGTCAAACTTACTGAGGGCCTGGCTGGACTCGACCGAGCTGGTCAACGGCGACACAGCCCAGGGGGAACAGCATGAACAGGTCA
This sequence comes from Fusarium vanettenii 77-13-4, assembly GCF_000151355.1. Lineage (NCBI taxonomy): Eukaryota > Fungi > Ascomycota > Sordariomycetes > Hypocreales > Nectriaceae > Fusarium > Fusarium vanettenii. Next base: position 165,722 of record NW_003315835.1, read on the forward strand.
GCCACGGTATTATAGTCGAGCCACTCGAGATCGACCATCTCTTCATAACTGAGGTGGTCTACGACTTCGAACTCGTCGTCAGCTTCATAATCCTCATCGAGGAAATGAACCTCCACGCCCATGTGAACCATGTCGTCGAGAGCCTCGGGGTTCTAATCACGATGACTCTCGTTGTCGGCTTCCTTTTGTTCGTCCTTGGGGAAGTCCTTGATCCACTCATCGTCGACGATGGCCTCTTCGTGGGAGACCATGACTGGCTCCTCCTCAGGGATCACGTCAGAGAAGTCGATGACGGCACGGTCACTTGGGCTGCAACGACGGCCACGGCGGTGAGCCATGGCTGGCTCTTCCTTAGGGGCCTTGTCAGTAGCTTCGACGATAATTAGATCGCTTGGGTTGCAGCGGCGGGTATGGTTGCGAGGCCGACCAACGTTGGCAGAGTCGGCCCCGTTGGCGATGTTAGGGGCAGCGCCCTGGCCGGAAGACTCGTCAGTCTCCTTTGGGGCAGTGCCACGAGGAGCGGTGTTGTTAGAGTTCTGAGACATGACGATGGCTCAGGAGAAGGTGTGGTGTAAGAAAGAGCAAGCTGGTGGTGGTTGAGTTGTTACGGTTGGCTTTGGTCTTGTCGTTTGCTCTCTCTCGTCGAATGTATGCGTAGGTTTGGAGAATCAAAGCGAGAGAATAGACGGCTTGCGGGGCATTGAGCCAATTTATAGTCGTGAGAAAAGGGTTTGTTCTTCACCGATGAGGTTGTCATCATGGTGTTCTTCAGGCGTACTCTCATGAGATGGCCATGTGCGGCGATGTACGGCCTTGTATACTTAGGTGAATTACATTGAGGAATGTGAGTTAAGATGATAAGAACTCATCAGTTGCTATGAGGAACATGGATTCTACGAATTGGTTCTATTGATGTTCTCTGTAGTTCGATGGCTATTTAGAGAGTTCAATAGTCATGTAGGAGAACGCCGTTGGGGGACAACACTCGACAGAACATGGGAGGTAGCAATTACTGACCGAAGAACTTCTATGGAACTGGAAACTGAGACGATGTGTTTCACTGTCTGCTCAGTTGATCTGTGAGCTATACTGGCCAAGACCGTCTCGTCACTGGAGCGATGAGCCGTTGTTCAGAGATGTCAGGTACAGAGACAGCCAATTAGATATATGCACGCTTGGGCCTTATATGCATGTCAAGTCAACGGGCTGAATCAGAAGAGCGACACCTCGAAGGTACATGGGGCGGTAAGAGGTGATGGCGTCGAGCAATTTATGAATGGCGACAAGCCAGAATCTGGGAAGTTCCAAGACCCGGAAACTGATAGACTTTGGTGAACACATGCAGAGATCGAGAGTGTCCACCAAGTTCAGAAAGAACGATTGCTAGAGCCCAAACCGGTGAGTGTACGGGCCGTTGTGTTGGAGTGGTGTCAATGTTCAACCTCACAGATGAGATGAACGCAATGGGCAATATGTGAGGCCCATGGCGTCGATTCACTGGTAGTACATAATTCCAACCCGTAATTGGTCCACCAATGTCTGATCAAGAGTGATGAAGTGGACATATGGTTGACTTGGAGAAGCCTACCTGCCATTTGACAATGTGCAAGACGCAAGGCGGAACATGAACATGAGGTAGTGTTTATCTCTGGACAGGAACAACCCTTTGTGTTCATGTATGAAGCCAACTTGGAGAACAAGTAGTATCGTGAACAAGAAATGTGACATGAATGGCTCATGTTGTCCATCTGAGATCCTCAATAGGGTAGCTGGGCACCAACATTGGAGCGTGAACACTCAGAGCTCATGACGACAGTGCGGAAACGATGATGTCAAGAACACAATGACAGTAGATTAAGCATGAAGAACTACAAGGGAAGATTGGCCTTTTTCGTTTGCGTAGTACCGGTGCTTCCAGACATGTCGTTCTATGCCAACGGATGAGAATACCCGTAGCTGAACTTCAGCTTGGGGCAAGGCAGGTCTAGAATTAAGATACCCTGCAGTTTGCCACGCAGATACCAATTTTGTACATAATTACCCCAGCGGCCAAGCATTTAGTCTAGTACTACGGTGGGAGGCTGGTGGACACCTGGCATCCGGCGGGAAACGACACTATTCAGACCGGTGAGCCGGATTCATGGAACACAAGCAAGGCCAAAGAAGGGCACGAAATGGGATATTCCGTCATCTCATATCATATTGAGGATATTCACAAGCTAGTTAAGCTACTAGCCGTTGTCACACACGCTGGCGCCGTCGATCTCTGACTGATAACGGTCCTTGTCCCTGCAGTTTAGGGCTTGCCCATCTCCATCTTGCTCACTAGCAGGCGTCTGTCACTGAGCTAGTGGTAATCACCTGCGGATCAATGACTTGCAAATTTTCAGCCTCTCTTTGCAAGGAAATCCATGTCTTGATACAATAGTTTGTGCTGTGCCGCTGGAAGATTAATGCCCAACGCCACTTGTAGGGACCCGGCGCCGCCGTGGCTGATCCGGAGTCCGGGTATGTGAGAGCGGGGAGACGACGGCGGCCAGCCTCGGCGTTCCGGGGAGAGTGTCCGGGTAGGGATACACGTTTGCTCTTTTTACTCTGGGCCTTGCTGTGGCATGTGGAAGTGGAACCCCTGTTGTCAAACAAGGATAGGTCGCCGGGCAGAGCGAGACGAGACGAGCGAGCTGCTTTCCAACCTTGGGGAGAGGGCAGCAGATTCGCGAGCTGAGGGTCCCCGGGGTATAGAATGAGGAAAGTCTCTGTGAAGATCAGTGGGCGAGGCGAGGTAGCGAGAGGCGCCGTTTGGAGGGTCTACGAGGAAGCCAAGACGAGGGAAGTGAGATTGGAAGAGGCTAGATCCTGCAGGCAGAGGGCTATACGCAGCGCCTACGGTCTTGGCTGTCCTGAAAAAGAGGCTCCCGTCGGGAAACGTGGGAGCAGGACGTGCTGGATCTGGATTGGAGGCTAGTGCACGAGGATGGAGGGGGACGAGACGGGACGACGGGCTGGGAGTTGAGAGCCGAAGGCCGAGGACGCAAGAGGATGGATCCGTTGACTTGGGGGGTTTCGAATCAATTGACGGCTCGGATTCGCGAATTGGGTTAATTGGTAGAATTGGGGCTGTACCGAGTTACAAGGGGGATGTGTCAAGGTGGAGGAGGAGGAAGCAAAAGATCTCGATGCAAACTGAGGAGAAAGCAGGGCAAACAACGGAAGAGGACATGATCAACTCTGTTCAAACAAAGAAACCCGGAGAGAGACAGAAAGAGGGGAAAAGAGGCAGCAGCAGAGTTTACACACACGCACAATCGGCGATTTGAGGCTTTGTGAGACGTCATGTTTTTACTATGTAGCTTTTTATGAGGTGTCACATCCGGGGCAAATTATTTTCCTGGCGAAGAAAAGGCAAGGTGGGATTGGAGGGGGCCTCACAGGTGGTAGCGGGCGGTTCGTTGGTGAGGGGGGGAGAAGAGAGGATAACTACAGGATACGAAATGCATGTTTGCAGGAATCTAGAACTTGTGGAGTGTGTGATATACGTGTTTGTGTGTGTGCGTGTGTGTGTCTTGTATGTAGGTAAAAGGAGACGAGTGAGACATGGGGAAGAGAATCGACATGTCCCGGATGAACGCCACACGGTAAAGACGACGGCCGTTTGCAGGTAGATGCAGGGTAGGGAGCAAACAAAGAGTTGAGGCCAAGTATGTGATTTAAAAATAGTCTTTTTCGTTGTTGATGTTGTTGTTCAGGTGTCATCTTGAGTTGGTGGGTCACTGCGGTGATTGTGTCTCCCACCAGAGTAAACGGATCTGGTCATCTCGTGTATCTAGATGCGAGGCGCAACCGCAAGTTCCCGTCGCCTCGCCTGTCGCCCGCGCGCGAATAGCTTCAATGCCTGTCAGGGCACGGGCAGTAATCTTAGGTGATATCATGTACAAGAAGCGGCGGCTGCCACTCGAACGATGGAGGGGTAGAACAGGGCAGATGGTGGACGACTCTCATCTCGCACGTACCAAGAAGAGGGACGTCGGGTGCTATAGCAGATAATGCCGCTGTCAATTGAACATTTTCCAAGGCACGGACTGTGTGTTTAGTCGGAGCGCTTATTATCGTCGTCGTTCGTCGGACCTCTCCGCATCGAACGAAGAAGCTGTCACGATAGATGATGATTTGAGGGAGAATTGACGACAACTTAGGAAAGACTCGGAAGAGAGAGTAAAAGAGTCCACATTGTACACGTAGTTTACTCGAGTTTCGGAACAAGTCATCAATGTCGTATTGGTTAGAGTCAAACATCGCCGTTCGCCGGTTTCCCATCAGAGCCTCGTTCCCGTAAATACCGAAAGCAAAAAAGAAAGTAATTTATTTTGACAGACAACGGCTTCCTAGCCAACACAGCAGTGCCGAGCAAAAAGGAAAACACTGGAGTGTCTCTACCTTGTCCACTTTGCGGAGCTCTTCAAGACGGAATAAGGAGTCAAGAAAGACAGGAAATGGTTAGCCGAACCCGGCCCGCCGCCGAATGCAGGGACGTTGGGAAACGCACATGGCTACGGGCGCCTCGTCGAGTTGTCAAGAAGATTATTCTGGGTTTAGTGTAGTACTGTTTTCAGCTGGTGGATTCTCTTTGTTTGTCTAGCTTGGCTTCTCTTCAGCTGTAGAAGGATGGACTCTTTCTTTTTGCTTTTTCCGTTTGACTTGTCCTTGACGATGACGGCGTGGCCCGTAACGCGGGATTGGATGGGATGAAATATGGGGAAGATGAACAAGGGGGGGGGGGCGTGTGGGAGAGATTTCAGGTCAAGGGTTTGAATGACAGGCACAGCTTCAGTAAAAAAGAGGCTCATGGCGGAATGAGATTGACGAGATTGAAATGCGAGAAATCGTTCTTGATACGCGGACGGGAACAGACAGAGCAAGCACGGGTAGCCACTCAACTATCGACGACAACAGACGGCGGATCCGAGAGGCGGTGATGATCATTGCCGAGTTGTTCCTAGGACAGGGCTGATTTACAGCACAGCTCCTCCATTATGCGGAGCCAACACCGCAGGAATCAAGCCAACAGTGTGTATCCGTAGAGAAAAAATGCACATAATTCACCGTCACCGACAAGTTTGTTTGGGGGTCACACAGCATCAAAAACACCCGAAACTAGAGGTGAGAGGAAAACCCGGGGGGAGAGAAACTTCGGGATCGGAATGCCATCACCGCTCTATGGCATGGTTTCAGACAGACGTTGGCCCCATGGTCGCCCAATTCCGTCCGACAATGGGCAGAGCATGGATGGAAATGTCGGGGAAGAAAGAAGGGGGACAGCAATCACCTACATTTGCACGTACATGACAGACACCGCATTTGTGCCGCAGAAAAAGAAGCCGCAGACGCCGCAGCAGACGTCAAAAAGACCCGGGGAAATGCGACGACGGCTCCCTAGCGTCAAGGCTAGCGGAGACCTAGAGGATGGGGTTTACAGCTTCACATCATGGAAGATCGGGATCGAGTAGACGCCCAGTTTCACATCCTGTCAGTGTAGATTACACGCTGCTTAGGCGCGCGACACGTCGTTTCTGAACAAAGAGGTCATCAGCCACAGCAGGCGATGCCCGCCTCCGAGATGGACCCGTTCGACTTGTGATGCTCGTGCCAGCAAAACATCCCATCAAGGGCAGCACGGTCCCGCGAACGGACGACGGTAGGGGCAACGTTTTGACGATAATTTCTCGAGATGGTTTCCCAGGTATCTTTACACTCTTCCAGAGGGGGGAATGTACCTCCTCCGCTAACTCCCTCTCTCCGTTCCGGCCCCCTCCGCTCACGCGTTTCTGCACCCGCGGTGGGCAGGTTGGCTGGTGCTCCCAGAATGGGCTGTTATGGGGGGAATCAGGCCACTTTGGCACCCCTGCTGATGGACAGCTACCGCTGTGACGGGAGTCCGATGTATGCTAAGAATCCCAGTTTAACGGCGAGCAGAATGCCCATAGACGCCGACAATATGATCATGATGCACCATTTGTTCGGCGGCATTTGTGTCATCGATGATGGTGTTTTTTTTTTTTTGCTTGTTCCCGTGGTTTCGTGACTGGGATCGGGGCCATTCTTCCGGTTGCCGTCAATCGCCGACAACCCCCGGAAGCACTCTTTAGATCATGACTTGTGACATGTTTCTACTCTGGTATTGACGGGGTAGGGATAGAAGGTCAACATGGTATTGTCCTCGTGGGAAGCGAATCTTTCCGATGATATTGCTGGGAGTTGTTGTCTTATGGATATGCCATCCATGAAATAGTTACTGTGTAATCCATGAGAGGCTGGTAGTTGACCTTACACCGACATAGAACATGCTCACCCCTGGGTTCGGGTTGTGCGGGTGCATGTCTCCATCCCATGCACGGCATTGAATCTAGGTGGGCATGGATGTTGTGCAGAGTTAAGAGTGTCGTCTGTTGTCCATGGATAGTTACGTTACGGATGGGAAGCTATTCGGATCCGGGACCCTCAAGACCAACAGTACAAATGTAGGACCCTTGAAAAAAGAAAGGTCTCGACCAGACTCGTGGATCCTCTCAGCCTGCAAATCCGCAATGCAGCAATTGGGACCCAAGGCCCGTATTGACGACTCTCTCTCTCAATTGATACATCATCTGCATGTCTCACGGCTTCCCGCGAGCTGCTTGCCCCCGACGGACGGACAGCTCAGCCTTGGACCCCTAAATCTCCCACTCTCTGACACGAAGCGACGATTTGGGGAATGGTGTCGCCGAAGGAATGGAACTAGACTAAGCGGGCCTTTGTCAGATCCATCTGTGTAAAAATTTCGAAGCTTTTTCTTGGCCTTCTAGACGATGTTTTTGCCACTCGCGGAACGTTACCGGGTGGGATTAAATCAACTATTGAAAATGGATCACCATTGACCCGCGGGCGGCCTGTGCCTGGGGGAGCAGCCCGCGGGATGTGCTCAAGGTCAGTGCGAAAGCGAGCAAGAGAAGCACAGGCAGATGCGCTGTAACCCTCCCAACTGGAGACCCCTTCTTTTTGTTGCTAAATGTAGCCAGGTCTGGAACGATAGGCGAGGAGGGCCAGCGAGCGGTCGCTTCGGTGAGCGCGGGATCCATTTCACGGGAGGGGGGGCTTCTAATTTGACAGGTTGCTGGCTGTGAGGCTTGGCTAGAAGCTTACCAGTAACTGAAGGCATCCCGGATGAGCTGGTTCATTCGTTGTTTGTTTATTGAATGACTACGTCTCTTGCATTGATGTTTACATTGGGCTGTTGCCTACCCAGCTGAAATATCACGGTTCGTTTACAAGACCCGGTCTGGAAGCCTTGTGAAGCCCTGGGCTCAGCATTGTGTTTACTGATGCTGACCATGAGCGCCCAGATCAAGAGCCGAACAGGGCATTGAAGGGAATGATTGGCCGGATTTACACACTTCCCAAGTCGGATATAGGTGAAGAGGAATCATCAGTAACAAAGTTGTCATCATGGGGAGCCATTCGCTTAGGAGATGTGATGGAGCAAGGGTTCTTGTTCTGTTGTCGGGGTTCCAGAACGTCGAGAACACCGAGCCGCAGCGGAACGAGAGGAGCTCCAGTGGGTCAGAGTCAAAGGTGTATGAATTGCGGCACCGCATAAGGAAATAAACCAGGCACTTTTTAAGAGTAAAGGAACTTCTATTGAGGCTGTATTAGCTTTTCTCGGTTGCAAGCTTGTCAGAGCCAAAATTCGGGTCGGGTTCCTGGTGTCTCTCTTCTTCCGCGCCTCCACCTGGCTTGCGTCGCCCCCTCCATCATAAAGAAGAGCGGCTGAGAGCCAGTCCCTGCCAACATGTGCCGGGAAGAAGAAAAGAAAAGTAAAACCTCGATTACCGCGTCCGGCATTTGAGCTTTACAGATTGCATCATCAATGTCGTCAAGCTTTGTGTCTTTTCTTTTGCCGAGATGTCCGTAGAAAGCAAACATTGTGAATCTTCAACGGGCTTTAACAAACGGGCTCTGCATTTGCCCAAACGGCGTTTTCGGGTGCCCCTCTCTCTCCCGCACAGGGCACATTCACCGAGGGGTCACTCTCTACTGCCAACAAGCAAAGGCAGGAACCCACCAACCATTCACAAACACCGGAAGCTCCCCTTCCCACCCCCCCTTGTCTGGTCTTCAACACCAAAGAGCTCGCTAGTCCAACGGCGCGTCCACGCCTTCTCACGCCGTGCAGTGTCGATCACCAAGCTATTCCAGCAGAAGAGGAGAGGGGAAAAACACCAACCCTGCGATTGCCCGCCTCAGCGATCGCGATGAGGATTGGATTTCTCCTCCCGAGACTCACGGGTGCGCCTTGTGCTTCACTGTGTGGCTAATCCAAACGATGCGGGCAGGGCATGATGCTGAGGGATCCAGATACCCATCAAACTCACGGGCTTCCGAGTGCCCACGGCAATCGCTGCGTTTTTTACCCACCAGCAGATCCAACAAGACAATGCATGGTCTGTTTTTGTCCACGTCCTCTCGCAATAGCCTCCATCCCACGCTTGAGTCTATACAACTATTACACTGTACTGTACTCAACGGCCGCGGACTGCAAGCACCCCCGGTCTCCCGAACGATACGGAATGAGCAAAAACGACCCATGGAATCCCTGAATTCCCTGGGTCTTGGGGTCCCTCAATCAATTTGCCCATGCTCTGGCCCAGAGATTCCCATGGCCCATGCTCCTTTCTGTGGGAGGGAGACCAGGGTCAACACCAAGTGGCAGCCCACGCCCTCTTGTCGGCTCCGTTGCCCGCCCCTCTAATCCATGTCGACGCATGGCGCCTCTTCGCTCTTGGTTGACCCAGCGTTGTCGTACCGCCCCGGCGCCACGCCAAGCTCGGCACCCCCCGCCCTCGGCCGGACGGTCGTATGACGCGGAGGAGATTCGTCGGGCGCTATCGCTGCTCACGTCTGGCCCTCGCACCCGCGACAATCCTTGGAGGCCAAGGGCCACTGCTTTGGGCCTTCAGCTTGTGCCCCCCCCCCCATTCAGTCCAGGGCCTCTTTTTGTCATTTGGGCCAAGCTATATATCGCTCGCCCCGTCTCGCCATCCAAGTGTCTGCCCATCCCTCCTGTTGGTGCCATGCACTCATCGAATACATCACTCGAGACTCTCCCCACCATCGACCGCCCACGCACCACCTACCGTCTGATATCTTGATCACCTACCGTTGCAAACTTGGTCCCTACGCTTTATCCCCTACCCAGGACCGTTCACCCACAATCAACTACAGACACGACAGAAATCCAGAATCTCGTCGTCTCATCGTCTCATCATCGTACCTTGAAGCATTCCGCCGACCCGAGACACTGCCAGAGAATCATCTTCACGCGAGACAATCCTCACCCCCTCCCCGTAACCGCACCCCCCTCGATTACCAGATCGCCAGCCACCAGCTCCCGCTCTCCAGACATACATAGTATCAACCAGCACCACACATAAGTCAACAATCGACTTCATCTTGGACACAATGGCCGACGTATCATTCGATTACTTTGATCACCCTCAGCACAAACAGGTATGCTTTGAATTCTATCTTTGATGATTCCCTTGCTTTGAAGCCCTTTCGTGTACTGCCAATACATCCCCCATCCTTGACTATGGCATATGTAATTGCCCACCCCCCCTGGTCAACTGTCTGGGGCCTCGTTTTTATGGCACATATGTTCCCCTCCTCCCCCTCACCTCACCTCATCTCAGCTCATTCTTCCTCTTTGAGCATTTGCTGGGCCTAGCTCTGAGAAGCTATCTCATCTATCCATCTCATCTTTATATCCAAGCCTCTCTCCACTAGTCTCTCGACTTGACACACCACAAAGCACACCATCTTATACACTCATACACTCTACTCTCATACACTTTCAACAATACTCTGGTTGACCAACCTAACACCTCACAGAACCTTGGTGTTCCTGCATCCTTCTACGACCCCGCAGACTTCAGCGGTGATTCGGCCCATTCTCCCGACTCGCCCCTCTCTCCCGTTTTTGCCAACCCCTATCAGCTTCCCGTCTCTAGCGACTGGGTGAGCTGGGACGACAAGGCTACTCTCTCTCCTGATCTTGACACCCTCCCCAAGCAGGAGCCCTTTGAGAACATCAACCTCTCCACCATCCCCTCCCGAAACAGCATGGAGCTCAGCCCCGCCATCAACCCCCACGACCTCTCCGGCACTATTCCGGACGCCGTTCCCTTTGGTCGAGTCGGCCTGAACGACATTGACGCTCAGCCTCTCTTCCAGACTCCCATGCCTTCCATCTCTTCTCAACCTCCTCATCTTCAGTCCTCCATGATGCCTCCCACCACCAACCCTCAGATGTCGGCCATGAACAGCATGGCTGCCAAGGACGCACGCAACCGATATCCTTCGCGCAAGCGCAAGTCTTCGGGCTCTGGCTCCTCTTCTTCTCGCTCCTCTGCTTCTCCCCCTCCCGCCACCCGCCGCCATGGCTCGCCTCCCAAGAAGACTGCGCACAACATGATTGAGAAGCGCTACCGCACCAACCTCAACGACAAGATCGCCGCCCTCCGCGACTCAGTCCCCGCTCTCCGCGTCATGGTGCACCGGTTAGAGACCCAGGGTGCTGATGGCCTCGAGGAGGATCCCGAGGAGGATCTCGGTGGACTCGCCCCCGCGCACAAGCTCAACAAGGCCACCATCCTCAGCAAGGCGACCGAATACATTGCACATCTGGAGAAGAAGAACAAGAGCCTCGCACGCGAGAACAACCAGCTCCGGAATCGCGTCGAGGGCTTTGAGATGCTCGTCATGTCCCGAGATCAGGCGCCACCCGCTGGTGTCTGGGCTTAAGGCATCATAGACATAGACACTGTGATTTTTGCATTGCAATTTTCTTGGGCGGAGAAAGCGAGCGCGAGACGTGAGCTTGTGTGATGAATCATGATATCCCTGGAGTTTCTGGCGCAAGAGAGGAATGGACGGACACTGATTAAATTCGCGAACCTGGCGCAGCGGACATTGGTTACCGGCCTGAGGGCCTTGGGATCAAAACTTGGGCAGGATTTTGTTTGGAATAGTTATACCATCTCCAATACACTCTTAATATTGTCCGCAGTTTACTTGTCTTTTTGGTGATGCTTCAAAACGTTCCCCTTTTGGACCGTTAGACGGTAGACGTTAGACGTCCTAAGTTTGAGCCTCACGGGCTCGGTCGGCCCGCATCTGATCGTCCTCCTCTTGGGTCTTGGGGACCTTGACAAACGCAGGGACCGACACGGCATTGAGCTTCTGGAAGGCCTAGTAGAGCACGTGCATGTCAGCTCAGAAACTCGGTAGATGGTAACGCGCCTCTGGCGTGATGCATCAGACCACCATGGGCCGGTGGCTCAGGCGGTATATAGCCCACGCGTGGCTGACAGACATGACACCTCGCGGCTGGAACGGACGACTTGACTGTAAGTCATGTGGAAAGGGAAAATGGTCATGGGGAGGGGAGGGGAGGGGTGAATGAGTCAATTTGAGGGAAAGGGAGTGAGACTTGCAGTTGCAAAGGGACCCTGGGGGAGCTTGTCATTCCACTTGTCTTCGACTCTCGAGATCCTGCCGTCCGGGCCGACGTGGATGTCTACGACCGAGTCCATGACCTTTTCGGTGCCCAGACCCTTGAGGACGTACTTGTTGGAAAGGCGGAGGGAGATTGGGTCTCCTGAGGAGGTCACTTCGTGGGACTGGATTGTTATCGGGGAGAAGAGGGCTACGAGGCCGTACCACTGGGCTGCGAACTTGTCGAAGCCTACGGCGTTTGTTATAGAATCTTGAAAGGTTGCTGTTGGGGTCCAGAGGGAGAGATGGCGGAGGGAAGGACGGCCTTCGAAGAGCTGGGTGTCTGTGTCAACGATTTGCTCTGGGGGAGTTGTTGAGGTTGAGTTATGAGCTCACATCTAGGACCGAACCGACGAGGACTTCTTGGTGAGGAGTTAGTTGAACTCCAGCTGCTTTACGGATATCTGTATTGGTTATGCCAATGCTCTTGAAAGTTGGAGCACTGGTTTGATCGGTGGACGACATTGCGCAGTTGGATGCGGCGTGGAAGTGTCTTTGCGGAATGCTTCGCTGGGTGAGGACGAGGGCGGTTCGTGGAATATAGCGGACGAGGGACATTTGGTTTAGAAGTCTGACCGTTTGAAGAATGAGGTTTCGTCGGTGCGATGAGAGGTGAGTGGGTGAGTATATACTTGGGCGTTTTGGCTTCTGCGCGTCATAGACATCTGACGTCACGACTTGTGGGCGATGGCGGTGGTTGATGATGAGGTTGGCATGCTGGGTGATTGGGAGTCATGTTTCGATGAGAAGGGATTGGTGGGTTTGAGAGGGCATGTCGTTTAGCTCTGCTTGGTGAGTTGGGGAGGTGTTGGATAGGGAAGAGATGGTGAGTGAGTGAGCTGAGGCTATCGCGGGAGGAGATGAGATGATGGCGTCAACTGGGCCATTTGGGCCAAGCATTGGGCATGAAGTGAATGAAATCATTCATGGAGATGGTCAAAGCTGTGTTTGTAAGTGATATCGACGGTACCCGTTGGTTGTAAAGTCGTGGAGGTGCCATATTGATGGCCTTGAGTCGCGATAACTCGCTGAGAGCAACTGGTGTATTTGACCCTGGTATGGGTTCTCTACTGAACTGACACTCCAAGAGTTTTCTGGTAAATCTTCTTCACTCTACTCTTATAAAGAGTGCCATGGGTAGCGTGATGGATCGCCTGTTGGCTGTTGTGGAGAGACCATAAGACATCACCCAACTTATATCATCACCATAGCTCGATCATGAACCCGTGACTCTCGAGTTTCGTCCAGTAACCATAAGGCTGAACCTCTTTAGTCATACTATTTAAGCTCATCTTGCAATTCGCCTCTCATCCCTAGAATTGGCACGTAGCATAGAGTAGCATCGGAGCCTGTGGGTCAACACGGACAGGGACGCCAGAATGGCAAAAAAGGTCAAATAACTCTTCTAAAAAATTATGAGAAAATTTACATAAATACAATAAATACTATATTAATTAAAGGAAGATATCAGACTATTCTACTTACTATCTTGTTCTCATCACACGTTCGGAGCTCTTCGGGGAGGATAAGCGAACCTCCGGCTCACCCGTGACGGAATCACGGCCCCACCTGTCAAACTTGTTGCATTAGTGCCCGGCGGGAAGGGGATTGGCCAATGGGAGCTACGGGTTGGATGGCATTGGGAATAGTGGCATGTCCTGTAAGATGAATGCAACGTGATCGGGGCGGGTGGCGATGGGGTGTTAAGGTTGTAATTGCCGGATGTGTGAATGGTTGTTTTGGGCTTGTTAGCTTGGTGTTTGAAGTCACTCGTTGGTTATCTCCACGATGCGCTCGTCATCCAGGGGAAAGCCATCATGCGTGCTTCGAGATTTCCGATGAGACACCAGGCTTAACAATCCTTTGATTAAAACGACGATGACATGTCATTCATCATCAATTGGTTCTCCATGTGCTTCCGACCTGGGGAACCTGCATACATGACCCGCCTGGAAGGAAACCCATGATCTCTACTCCACCAATATCTGCACCTTGGCGGATTACAGGGAGTTTTAGAGTAGATACACACCCAGAGGACCAGGGACGACCTAGATAGTTGAACCATTTTGTGTTTTCGGTTCAATTGGGCCATGACTGGATGCTCCAACTCTTGTGTTGCTGTACTGGCCGGGCAAGGCCACTACGCGAGCTCAAACTCCCGGATTCCTCATCGTTCGACACTCGTTGACATCTCACCTATCCCGGTCGATCTTATGAACAACACCCCTTGATCCGTGGGGGTTGATTCCCAGGATTGATGAACCGAGACGAGTACCGAAGGAATGGTACCGATGGTGATGCCTTGCATCCGTGGATCTCTTGGACTTTTCGCCAATTGGCCAAGACGACACGGAAACGTATGATTACCGGGTTCCATGTGCCGGTCTGACGGTGGGAATGGGGTGAGATGGGAGGTTCGTTTGATCACGGGTCTTTCGATGTTTGGCATCAGGGGGTGCCCAGAGTTATAGATCCGAGCGAGATCTGTATTGCCGATGTTAACTATTCCCAAACTAGAGGTTATCCAGCAGTGTCTTGTTGCTTAGTTTTACCTTTTTGGAGTTCTGACAGTGGTATATCAGATGGACAAATCTCGCCTAGCATTATCACCTGCGTCGCCAAGATATCACATCTGATGCTGCACCACGGAGGTCACCCCTCGTTCATGCGTCTCTACTGGAGTCGCTCACAAGCTAGTCAGCCTCTTCTGCAAGATCATCTCGCTTCTGCACTGACATACAGCATGAATGGGGGTGAGGTGGGCTTCATCTTACTGTCGGCACTCATCGCTGGAGTCGTCCCCGGGGTAAAATACTTTGCTCCAATTCGTCCTATTGCTAATCGTGCCATTGGGGAATGGCCTGTTGCTCCGAGAAGTGTGTCTGACCCCTGCGGTGGTGGTGAGATCTGTTGTGCCCACTGCCTCCTCCTGTCTGCAGGACGGCAGGTCCCGACGTGTGATGGGTCGTACTGCATCGGAGAGAGCTAGGCATTGGGTAGATTGATATCCCTGTAGCCTGAAGGATCTGGGTCGGGGTAGCATGTTTGGGTTATAGCTGACGACGACACAAACGTAGACACAAGCCTGGGTATCAGTCCAAAGAGTGATGATTGCTGGCAACCACTCGTGTCACTCGGTAATTGAATGCTTCTGCGGGCTTTAGGCATCCTTCGAGAAGGATTTCATCTTCTTGAAGGAATACTTGTTGGCCCCTGATGCTTCCCAAACAGGCAACAGGTGATGCTTTTGTGGCGCCACTTGGCTGAGGAGTCTTTCAACTCTACGGTGACATTATGGTGAAGGTGATAGAGAATGTTGACGCCTTGGGGAGGAGAGGTTTGCCTGAAGGTAGTCTGTAGGCTTCATTTGTATAAAATGGAAGCCTAGTTGGGCCAAGGTTTCTCCCGCATGTTTGGAGGGAGGTTTACGCAAACAGTCCTAGAGTATCATGGTCTTGAGCACCCGTCGGGTTTCTTGTTGGCAAATCGCAATGGTGTCTACATCAGGGACGCGACGCAATCATGGTTTGCTGCTGTAGAACTTGTGCGGCGTTGTCAGGCATCACGCTGTGATACTTGGAGGGACGCCTTTATCCCAGGAGGATCCATGTCGAAGATCAAAAGCGCCCGGATCACTCAGCTTTGACGCCGTTGCAGTGGAGGACTAGGACCTCATTTGCCGAAGAGTCATCAACGATATGGACTATGCGACATTGGGAATGACGTCCCAAGTAGTCGGGTCCGTCGTCTGCCTCTCCCGTCTCTCAAGCTCTCGACCTCAATCTCAAGCCAAGGCAGACTGCGCTTTGTCACCTTGGGCAAAGCCCCATGTCACCGCCAAGGCGCCATTGCCAGGATGAGCTCTGTGGCTGGTGGTGAGGCGTAGGCTCCCTCACGCTAAAAGGACGCTTAAACGCCGGAAACACAGCCCAACAGCGACAAAAGGGCATGTGATTGTGTAAGCAAGAGCATCAATAACCGCGCAATCGACGCGCATTGGTATCCTTTCGTGGTGCTTTTTGCTGGGCGCGGTGCTGTTTCAGAGCTTCTCGGTGAAGCAGGCAACAGGGCAGAGGGCTGAAGGTAGGAGTGCGAGCCAATCAGATGGGGAGATGGGTGTGGCTGATGACTCAGCTGTCGAGTTCTATTGGTTGAATCGCCTCAGGCAGAATAGCACAGGCAGCCAAGGCAGCCATGAAGTTAAACAATTGTTGACCACATCCATCGATCATTGCTTGAACAACAGCGACTAATGCCGTCACGGTTGGACAATCCCCGTGTTAGCAATTGAGAACGCTCGTCTATAAAGATCTACCACTATTCCCCTCCAATTCATTCTCCTTCTCCATCATCATCCATCTCCTCCAGAATCCACTGTGACAATTCATTCACCCGGTGCTGCGCCAACTCCAGCCGCACCTTTTGAGAGACTTACGACTAACGCCCCGTCTCATCATCTTTCATCTTCCTTTTTGATCATCGCCATCCATCTTTGATACCCGCTACTTGGTGATACGTGACTGATCTTTGCCGGCCAAGTGCCCTCATCTTACATCACCATCATCACCCCCACATCACATCACCCAGCACCACCAAAAACATGTTCTTCGGCTACCAGCGAACAGTAATGCCCGGCTGCGGCTGCTACATCTGGGTCGAGAATGCTCGCAAGTACCTCCCCCAGGTCCAGGTCAAAGCCCACACCACCATCCTCGCCACTACATCCCGGACAAACCTCACCCAGACCTTTGTGAACCCCAACAAGACCAACGCCATCGATGAGCTTCGGTACATCTTTCCCCTCTACGATGGAGTCTCTGTTGTCGCCTTTACCTGCACAGTCGGCTCCCGCGTCATCAAGGGCGTAGTCAAGGAGCGCGAAAAGGCTAAGCAGGTGTACGAGGAGGCAAAGGCACAGGGAGAGATCGCCGGCTTGCTGGAGCAGTCGCTTGAGTCTGCTGATGTTTTCACCACCACTATCGGAAATGTCCCAGCTGGTGAGAAGATCCAAGTTGACATCACCTACCTTGGTGAACTCAAGCATGACGCCGAAGTTGACGGTGTCCGATTCACTATTCCCACACACATTGTCCCTCGATATGGAACGGCCTTGAGCCTCGGAGATGGCTCAAATGTCATCAGAGATGAAGGAATTGCCTTCAGTATTGACGCTGAGATGCCTCAAGGCTCCTCCATCAAGTCCATCCAGTCACCATCACACCCCATCTCGGTCAACATCGGCACCACGTCCACGACCGAATCTGAGGAGCCATCTCTGCGTCGGGCCTCTGCGACACTTCAACAGAATGCCACCTTTTTGGAAAAGGACTTTATTGTTCAGGTTGTCGCCACAAACATCGGAGAGCCTTCGGCCATCCTCGAGACTCATCCCACCATTCCCAACCAGCGTGCCCTCATGACGACTCTTGTCCCCAAGTTCAAGCTCCCTTCCGAGAAACCCGAGATTGTCTTTATTTGCGATCGCAGCGGAAGCATGGGCGGTACCATTCCCGACCTTAAAGCTGCCCTCGAGATCTTTCTCAAGTCTCTTCCCGTTGGCGTCAAGTTCAACATTTGCAGCTTCGGTTCCCACTTCAGCTTCCTCTGGGACAGGTCTCAGACTTACAGCAAGGATAGTCTCGACAAGGCTTTGCGTCACATCAAGTCTTTTGATGCCGACTTTGGTGGTACTGAGATGTACCAACCTGTCGAGGCCACCTTCAAGAAGCGCTACACCGACATGAACCTCGAGATCTTCCTGCTGACTGACGGCGCCATCTATGACCAGGACAGACTGTTTGAGCTCATCAACCATAATGTGGCTGAGAGCAAGGGTTCCGTCAGAGTATTCTCCCTCGGCATCGGGTCTGGCGCCAGTACCTCACTGGTTGAGGGTGTCGCTCGGGCTGGTAATGGCTTCGCCCAGACTGTCGGCCACGGCGAGAAGATGGACAAGAAGGTCGTTCGCATGCTCAAGGGAGCTTTGTTCCCTCACATCACCGACTACTCTCTTGAGATCAAGTACGAAAAGGCGGACACCTCGGCCGACGACGACGACGAGTTCGAGTTGGTTGAAAAGGTCAGCGATGGCCTCAAGATCGATGTCCAAGAGGTTGAGGCGACAGAGAAGACCAGCGAGTCTAAGCAGCCCATCTCCCTCTTTGATCGCTCAGTTGACGACGACAACGACACCGCTATGACCGATGCGCCCGACGTCGACTCCAAGTACGATCATCTCCCTGCCGTCCCCATTCCTCGCTACCTCCAGACTCCAGGCGAGATTCCTCCCCTATTCCCATTCAACCGCACGTCTGTTTATGTACTCCTCTCCGATGCCACACCTGACCAGCGACCCAAGTCGGTCCTCCTCAAGGGCACATCCCGCCATGGCCCCCTTGAGCTGGAGATCCCAATCACCACCCTCGCCGAAAAGGACTCAGTCATCCACCGCCTTGCGGCACGCAAGGAGGTCAAGGAACTGGAAGAGGGCCGAGGATGGATCACCCATGCCAAGGATGGCAGCGGCAAGCTCTTCAAGGAGAAGCACGAGGGACACTTCTCGGATCTCGTCGAGCGAGAGGCTGTTCGCCTGGGTGTCACCTACCAAGTCGGTGGCAAGTGGTGCTCATTCGTCGCCGTCGAGGAAAAGGACGGAGAGAAGAAGCAGCACGACGCTCCTCCTTCATACCAGGACTATGCCGACCAGGATGCTTCCTCTACCCTTGAAGCCCTGATGGCTGGCGGTCCTAGCTCTGCGAATTATTGCATGACATCCTCAAACATGTCTGCCCGGAAGTCTAAGAAGATGGGCGTTCCTGGAGCAAACATGTTCAGATCAATGGGATCCATGGTCAAGTCGGCTGCTCCAGCGAGGTCCAGGACCGACGTCCGTTCCACGGCTGGTTCCCCTGCTCGTGGAGGCATGTTTGGAGGCGGGGGCGGACTCTTCGGCGGACTCTTCGGTACGAGGAGCAGCCCTGACAATGCAACAGCCCAGCTATGCTCAGTCACTAGTCCGGCTCCAGCTGCAGCTGCTCAGTCACAAAGCTTCGGAAGGAGTGCACCCTCCAGCACTGGAGGACTCTTTGGCAGCACCCAAGGTGGTGCATCCTCCAGCACGGGAGGACTCTTTGGGAACGCCCAAGGTGGTGGCCAGGCAAAGCCTGCTGCTTTTGGGTCCTCTAGTCTTTTTGGCAGTGCTCCGCCTCCTCCAGCCCCCGCGGCACCCGGAGGTGCCCTATTCGGCGGTCCCCAACAACAATCCGTCGAAAAGACCAGGAGCTCCCCCTTTGGTCGAGGTGGCCTCTTTGGTGGCCCCCAGCCGCCAATCTATGCTGCGCCGGCACTGGCACCTCCGGAAAAGGCTGTCGACGATGCTACTCTTGCGCAGTACCAGAAGGAGATGGCAGAGGCAGCATGCATGCCGCTTCCAGATGAACTCGAGGAGGATGAAGACTTGGGTTCCCCTGCTCCCCCTCCCCCTGCTCCTGCTTTCAATACTGAAACTGCACTAAAGACTCTCATCACTCTGCAGACCTTTTCTGGCAGCTGGTCTTGGAACCGAGAGCTTGAAGGTGTGCTGGGTGTGAAGGCCAAGGATCTAACGACTATGAGTCTGCCTGCCGCTGTGGCGAACCACAAGCAGAAGGATGACATTGTTGCTACTGCCTGTGCGGTTGTCTTCTTCAAGAGCAAGCTCAAGAGTGAGGAGGATACTTGGGAGATGCTTGTTGAGAAGGCCGAGGGATGGCTGACGGATGAGGTTGGTGAGGATGCTGCGAAGGAGCTGATGGATGCTATTCGAAAGTTCTAGAGGTGATGAATGAGCAGGACTTTTGCTTGTGATCATGGGGGCTCATGAGATTGAAACCCGGGTATCGACTGGCTTTCAGAACAACTAGGTATTCTAGATTAGGACAATCCACTAATTTAGCCCATATCATTTGTCATGACTCGTGAAACTTGTGCCTTGAAGTGCCATAATACTAGGTAGGTGATGCTCTTGTAAAGGCAACCCTTTCGAGCTACATCAGCAGATAGATATCCAAAGGCATTGATCCTTGCTAACTTGGAGAAAGAACTTAACTTGACTGCCATCCTTAAGAACATCATGTCGGTTTCTATCATCAACAAATTCCAAACATGCATAGTCCAGTACACATACCCAGTTAATAAGGACTTTTAGTATATCATTCTCCCAGTAGATACTTCATAGTACAATATCCAAATAACCCAAAAGAAAAGTTGCATTCTAAATAAAAAACCTTGCGCCACATGATGCCTCCCTATGATGCAGTTTTCCCAACGGAACCAGTCCCAACTGCTCCTCACTCATTCAGACAGCATCTTCTCAACTCTCCTTCCAACAGTCATGCTCCAGACGTCCACCTTTCTGTGCCACAGGTTCGTCAGGTAAAATGTGATGGTGATGAGAGTAATGTAGCCAATGGCGTAGCCTGTGAGGCGGCCAAAGTTGTCGAATAGTCGGGGCATGATCCAGAAGCCGATGCAGTGTAGGACAGGACCGTGGACGAGGTACAGCGAGAAGCTGATTTTTCCGAGATACTGTGCCACGCGGCCTTCAAGAAGGCGGCAGAGGAGCGGGCTGCGGAGGATGCAGGGAACGAGAAGGAGAGCGCCCATAGATTGGTAGAACATCCAGCCTGACATGGGGATGTAGTATTTTGGAACAAAGTAGGAGAGGAAGACAAAACCAGGGGTGTACTCTGCACCTACATCTGGGTAAGAGAGGAAGTAGAGGGCCACAAAGATGGCGAGGATGCGGATGGGGGTGGATTGCAAGCCTGACTGGCGAGATTTGCCAACGCCCGCAGAAGGAGGTGCTATTGTCCGGTCGTTGGGGTCAGATCGTCGAATATCCAGCTCCGAGAGAAGGGCGCCTCCTAAGAACGTAGCCATGTCCCATCGTCCGATGAAGAGACTGTAGGCGGAGAGGAAACCAGCAAAACGGAGACGCCATCTTGCCTTGAGAGCTGCCGTGCCCAACAGAAAGATGTACAGAACCATTGAGCCACGAAGTTCCATTGGGATGGTGAAGGTGTGAGGATCATAACGGGGATGGTAGTGGCCAAAGTTGAAGGGGTTTGCCCACTCTGCATAAGCCCGAGTAAAGTTCTTGAGGGCGTATGTCATGTTGTCGTGGATGAAGGGGTGTTCCTCCCAAGAGCCACCAAACTGAACCCAGGTCAGGTTGACGGGGTTTGTGTCATTCAACGACTCTGCCTTTTCAGTGAGATCAGAGACGTAAGATGGGGTCTTGCGCTTGTCGTTTCCAATCTTGAGATACGAACGCGGTGAAAGAGTCTCCAGAGTCGCCAGGGCAGTGGTAGTCGCGTTGTCTGTCGTGTTCGTTGCAAGCTCGGCCTCGACTTCACCCTCGAGCTTGTAGAACTTATCAGGCCCGTAGAGTCGCGATGTGGAGTTGACGCAGAGCAAATCAGTCAGGTTGGCAGTAGTGTTGCCCAAGTACAGTGGACCCTGCAAGCCCAGATAGTTTGCGACGCCTGCAGCGCCCATGATAGAAGTCCCGTTGACGCATGACGTATCCAGTTGGATCTGGGCTGTAGTGATAGTGGCGTTGATGTAGACCGAGTCAGGACCCTTGTAGATGTTGAATTCAGACTTGAAAGCTCCAATCTGGGCTAGCATGGCTACTATGAACATGCTGATGGTGGGAGGGATGTAGAGGCGAAAGACGCGTCTGAAAACGGCTGATGCAAGCTTCTGATACGTGTCTTCGAGACGACGTTCGTGGATTGACCTCAGGATGTGACGACAGATGACATAACCCGAGATTGCAAAGAAGATGGCCACCATTGGACGTCCACGATGCAAGAGGCAGAGAATGGGCAGCGAGGGCCAGTTGTAGTAAGGCTCGGGAGAACGAGGGGCCAGGGCGCCATAGCCCAGCATCACAGCAGGAGTCCAGGGCCAGAAGAAATGGTAGTTGAAAACGAGGAGACAAGCGATACCGCGAAGCCCGTCAAGAGATCGAATCTTGTCCCTGTTCTTCCTAGCGAGGGAGGCCTTCTCATGGTCGCGGTCCGTGTCCTGCTGGAGCAGCTCAGCCTGCTGAGGCAGCCCGTCGCGGGACTTTGCCCTAGGGCTTGGAGTCATGATTGACTGTTGTGTTGTGAAGGGGTGAAAAGCAACGCGAACAGTCAATTTGTGCGATGGGTTGATGAGATGAGGGATGAAACAGGGTGTCCTGGAGTCGTGACGGAATGCTCATTGAACACGAGGATTACATAATGTGGATGCGATAAGGGGTGGTTGGTTGGGAATTCCTTGCAGTGGTTGGAGCGGTTAGAGGTGCGCCACTGCGGCTGATGCGGGGTGGCTCCCGATGGCTTACCCTAGTGTTGGGTGGGAGTTTGCTTGGAGAGTGACGTCAGTTGTTGAAGGGGAGATTTGTGAAGATAATTAAAGTAAATAAAATAGTGATAAAAATTGAGCATTTTGCAGTACCTATATATGTAATTATACACGCTGGTTGATGTGTTGTGGGATCTCGTTGATGAACAATATTTGCGTCTCAAAAAGTCCGCTCAAACTCCAAAGCCAATCACGCTTCAGCTGTGTAGCGATCAACTTGGACGAGGTCACGCGACATCGATCTTCGGGCTCAGTTAACCCATCAAGGGCCGGGCTGCAACTATAATAAAGAACAGATCTTAAACACATTATAACATCATGACCCGATGTTAACACAGTGGTCACGCGACATCATTTCCACTTTACCCCAGATTTCGAACGAGCTTGCATGACATCTATCTGGTTTAGGGCCACAGCTTCATGCATACACAGAAACTGCATGGTTCCTCTTACAAGCAAAGGCCATGTCTGCATAGTCTTGGGCACAGCGTCCATCCCTGCAAGTCAATGTAGATGCTCTGCGTGCCAAGGCTCATTTTTCGTGACTTGAATCTTGAAGGAATATTATGAGATCACTTTTCATGATTTGTCTTCTATGTAGTTGCCGACGCTGTCGATTGTTTTTCGAAGAGATGGCAGCCTGGGGTCGGCTTTCTAGCCCTGATACCCATCTGATATTGTTGTTCTCAGGAAGGCCTTCACAAAAGTTCGACCCTAGTAAGAAGGCCCTAGAGTCGCAAGGACTTTGCAAAAGAACAACAGCGGGATTGAACATGTAATACCTGATCTTCAACCCTGAGATGGGTATTGCCAAAGCCTGAGGACTGTGGATATTGCCGGGTGTTTCGAAGCCGTTTGAGGCGCTGCTTGCCAGACACCGGACATGAAAGAGAAACATGAAGAGAATGGACCATACGTTATGGAAGCTCAGTCCAAGTCATGTCAAGGATGGAGTGTAGTCAGATTTGAGTTTCGAGTGAGGGTTTCGATAGTGACTTCGGTTGTTTAGGGCAGACGACCCTCCCGGGAAGCTCCACTGGGACATGGACTATGCGCTTTATCCTGGGCGATGACATCGTTGCTGAAGGGGACACTGCTTGGCACGGGAATCAATATGCACATGTTGAACCTAATGTGTCGCAATGGGATATCTTAATGATGATACAGTGGCTAATCTAATATCTAAACAAGAAGAGTACAGCTAGACAAAGGAAAATGAAAACATGAGAGAAGGTATTCTAACAAGGTCCATAATACATCCTCCAAACCATAACCCATTGTCGTCTATATCCTTTCCAACTCCAAACTTTTTTCCTAACCAAAAGAACTTTTTACCAAAAAACCTCGTTGCCATAGGTCTCAACACATTAACAATACGCTAAACGACACA
Source organism: Fusarium vanettenii 77-13-4 (assembly GCF_000151355.1). Lineage (NCBI taxonomy): Eukaryota > Fungi > Ascomycota > Sordariomycetes > Hypocreales > Nectriaceae > Fusarium > Fusarium vanettenii. Next base: position 189,093 of record NW_003315835.1, read on the forward strand.
ATTGGGTATCCCTTAATGTAGTACAAGTAGCTTCCCGCCATGCGCTCCCTATTGTCACAGAACAAGAAAGAAAAAACTCCAAAGAAAAAATGGTGGTGGTGCATTAGATGCGGTTCGTGAGGGCAATGCCGGGTGAGGCTGGTCGCTCGAGATCGAGGCGGTGCATGTGCACCTCGAGGCCGGTGATCGAAGTGTGGCGCTTGTGTCGGGGCGTCTTCTTGGTGATGCTCATCTTGCGGGGACGTCCGTTCTTCTCAGCCATGGAGGGCTTCTCATCCATTCCAACAGAAGAAATGGAAGAGGTAGAAGAGTGGGTGCTCGCGTAGGAAGAAGCTCGCGAGATGGACGAGTGGATGGATGAGCGAGAGGAAGAAGCCGTCTGGGGTCGGTCGGCAAGGTCAGAGAGAATCTCCTGGGGTGTTCGGGGCTTGTCCGAAACCATGCCCAGGCATCGCTGCCACCAGTTCTTGTCGTGTTCGGGATCAGAGAACTCGACCATGTCGGCGAGGGCCTCTTCGGCGCGCTCGGCCTGGTCCTCGTCAAGGTTGAGGGCGCCGTGCTCCGAGGCCAGCTCGAGGAGTGCGGCGGCATCGCATGCGTCGCGGCGCTTGCTGGCGTCGTTCTCGTGGAGACCACAAGCGTCCATCTTGAAGACGATGAGGTCCTGGAGAGATGTGTAGGGTAGGGTCGCCTCGCCGGTGACGTCGCGGACGCGCCGCGCAGACGCCGGGAGGTACGGGCAGAGCCAGTCGGGGATGAGCTTGACCTCGATCTCCCAGCCAGAGGTGTGGCGGTAAAAGACGGCGCCCGACTTTTCGATGAGGGGCGTGATGGGGTGGCCGACAATCTCCTTGCGGACGCGACCGGGAGAAGAGGACTTGCTGATGACTAGGTCGATGCTCTAAGAGAATGTCAGTTGAGTGTTGAGAGTGTAACGTGAGACATGAACGTACAGCAGGACGGCCATGGTTTGGCAGATACTTTGTGACGGCCAGGTCACCGATAATGGCCAGACGCGTGTTCTCAAGACCGGGAGTGTCGGCGATGAGACGCACCACGTATAGAGCAGCCTGCTCCAGCTGGGCGAAGGTCAGTAGTGGAGCCATGTCTGGACTACTAGTTGAGAAGACTACTAAAAGACTTCGCCCGCGTGGATAGGTGATCGTGTTGCCTTCTAAAGAAGATGCAGAGCCTTCCGCAAGGGGGGACAGGGCTGGCTTGTCATATATACGCAGTTCTGCATACCGAGGACGGGCCACAACAACAACAGAAAACCTGTCAAACAAATTTCGACCGCGGGGTGCATCAAGGGTACCTAAACTGTGCCCAATGGCACTCTTGCCAGGGGTGTCTTCCAATGGGAGGGCTAGAGGCCCGGCGAGGTAATCTTAAAATCTCAGGGTCATCCCAGCTTGGACCCTGGATGCTTTGGCAGGTTGGGTCTCAACAGCCGGAACCCAATTGTGGCTGGAATGGATCCGATGACGTTTGAAGAGTCTGAATTAACTGAATCTAATCGGTTTCATGTTTGTTTTCCTTGATTTTGTATGTCTGAGCTTTTGACTCGGTTCGTATGAGGATTGGAGCTATCAGCATTGGCCCTATTTCCCGTATCTACATCTGTTGCCCATCTTGATAACTGGAATGGGTGAGGTTGCTTACGACAAAATAAGATTACCTGGTGGCACAGACACAAATTTTTTCTCACAAGGGTCCTTTTTTGTTTCGTGTGGTGGTGGTCTCGACGCTGGCCTTTCTTTTTCCCTTTCCGTTTTCTTTTCTTTAAAATTTTTTCTCGTCCTCTTTCTTTTCGTCGAGTGAAACGGGTTTTATTTATTTTCGGGGCAAAATTGTTGCTTTTTTGACGGCGAAACGAATGACTAGCATTATTTGTGGCGGTTAATTCAGCTGAATGAGCACGAGACTGATTACCCCGTAAGAAAAGTCTGGAATGGATCTTGAAGATCATGTGCATCTGTAGCTGTACCTGGTTGTGATGCTCTGAAATGTAGCGTTTCGCAACAACGACTGGAATGCTGCCCTTGTTTGTGTTTTACCCCAGGTACCCTTGACTGTTGCTATGATGAAACCCAGCAACTGCGAGATGTAGATTGGCGCTTGGATTTTCCCCTGAATCAATCTGGGATGGTCCTTGCATTCCTCACATGCAGAGTCATTGTTGGATATTGGATTTGTGCCCAGCAGGCTGCGAGATTCTCCGGGTCCTCGGTAAGTATTGCTTTTGCATGTGAGTGCACTCGAGTAAAGCCGAGGGAGGGAAATTCTCTGCTCTTCTTTTTTTCAGAAATAGTAATTGAATGAATTGCGATAGAGGTCCTTTGAAAGACCATCTGAGGACCGCCCATCAGGGCTTAGGAGAGACATTCTGAAGATAACAGCCCGTCAAGTCGGGTCATAGCTTCATTCCACGCACGTCATTCAATGTGGAGAAGGTAATTAATCCTTCCAGAAGAATGGAAGCCCGACGGGACCCATCGTGACTCCGTCCGAGCCGGCTGACAAGACACGGCCTGGCCCCTCTGCGGGTACCACAAGGCTCGACGCCGTTCTTTTTTTTCTTTGTGGAGGTCTCTTTTTTTGGTGCTCGACCTTGTAGGGCTTAAGGGCTTTAGTTTGGTACATGGTCCGTGTCAAAGAAGAGTCTTGATGGACGGGAGAGATCTGAACAGGAACGCTACAATGCTTCGTGCTCGAGGCTGACCACTCCGTCCTTTCTCTGCACAAGAGTATGAAGTGTCTTTAGCAACATAACAAGCTTCTTTCAAGCAGTTAAACAATGCAAAGTCATGTTGCAATGCCATCATTCAATGCCTTTATTCCTTGGCACATTGTCAACTCAATCACGGCAGGTTTTTTTAGCCACCCGTCAAAGCTTAGACGTAGGGGAGAAGGAATCATTGTTGAACAGAGGAGAACAGTGTTGAAAGCAAAGCCACGAGATTGAGATTCTTTGTTCGGCTACTTTGCTTTAACTCGGATTTGGCGGCATTTTTCTCAAAGCCGTCGACTCTCTCATCATTTCTCTGCTCAGCTTCAAGTTCATTACTTGCGATTTATAGACTCGACTGATTTGCTGCCTTTTTGCAGCTTCGTACTATTATTCGACTATGCTTCAGCTACTCTTGACCATGTTTTTCGCCGAGAGACAAAGACCCTATTTCCAGGCGACTCGAAGCGTCAACAAGTTCGAAACCCAACCCTTCCAGACAGACTTTGAGGTTGAGCTAAGATTCGACCGAGACACCTCATCAGAAACCGGCTCTGAGAGCGATGTGATGGACGAGATGGAGAGCGACGATGACGACGAGTCCGTGTTTGACTTGCCGTTGGACTTTCGACATGCGCACCGACCGCCGGGACTTGAGAAGCGGAGAATAACTACACTCATTGCCGCTTCGTCTTCTACGTTGGCATTTCTTTATTCGTCTTGTTGGGTTTTGGGTAAGCTGATTGATCTTGGTCTTGGGTTAGGATCGTCACTCAGCCCGTCGACACCGAGCTTTTCCGACACCGAGGCCTGATACGATCTTTGGAGTAGCGAGAATAGGCGAGTGAAGATGATGTATAGACAACGAAAAGGTGGGATAGCGTTAAGGAATATTTATTTTGTACATGGGACAAATTGTTGTAGGCGAACGGTAGAACTGGCGACTTGGTGTTTGAGGGGCTTGTTGGACCTCCTGGGCTATTGAAACACGCGAGATATTCGAAGAAGTTTAGTCAACCTAATAGTATAGTCTAGCTTGGTTTAATTTTAGCGACACGCTTGTATTGTCAACGTTACCATTGGCTTGGTATTAATATTCACATTCCTACATCCCCGAAGATAATTGTTCCCGAAATCCTCCCACACCCAGATTACTCCCGATCCAAGGTAGACTATCCATGTGAAGTAAAGACTGTGGATCTAGGTCGAATATCCTCCTTACTTCGACAGTAGGTCGCGGACTGGTAAGAAGTAGCTTGAATGGGGGTCTTCCGCCTCGATTTCCATCATCCACTAAGCTGACTAGACTCAATATCACGCTCGCTAGGTCATCCAGGTAATCATCTGTCTCGTAGAGGTTGACGCTGTCGATGATGCACATAACTGGTGTCGGTGGTATTTGCCCGAGGAGATGGGTAAAGAGACTGCATAAGGATTCAACACTCCTGAGATCCATATTCTGCATCAACATCTGGGCATCAGGTTGAAAGTACTGTCCTGGGAACTGACGGAGTAGTTGAGCGATGAGAGACCGTATCATGACAGCGCCACCGTGATGTTCATCCCAAGCGAGGTGACGACCGCAGAAGAAGACGAGGCTGATGTACCGACCAGACTCTCTGAATGTGTGTGCGAGAACGGCACAGAGCGTGGAGAAAGGGGATACGTCTCCCGCGGTTCTAAAGTCGCCGTGTACGAGGAGCTTGGAAGAGTTAGGGCTACCGAGCCAGTTGCGGAATAGTTGCGTTGTGACCACTTGCTGAGCTCGACCCTGATCTTGATGAAACATTTCTTCTGCGCGAGATGCCATGTGTTGTAGGTCTGTCTCGTCAAAATTGGGGATCCCGAGACGAGACCATAGTTCTCGAGGTGTGAGCTCTGTCATCTGGATAGACTGGGGAGTTACGGGTCTTGATGGAACGGGAGAATATGGTTGCCAGTTTCCTGAACTGCGTTAGCAAACTACTCGTCAGTGTAAATAGTCAACATACTCTCTCTATCACTCAAGATGGATAGGACACAGTTGAACATGTCCTGCATCCAAAGCACGCCTGCTGTCTGGGCTTGCTGTTCGCGGAGAATTGCACCGAGACCCATGTTTGTTACTGTGTTTCTCTGCATGATTGTTGAAAGGTCTCTGAACATGCGATCGTTGTCTTTATTCACAGTCAGTCTTGGCCTTCGAGTTACTATTCTGTACTTACCGCCTATCATGCGGTGATCAAAAGACATTCGTGCTTGATTCTCCAACTCACTGCAGCAGCTCTTCATCTCTGTTAGACTCTTGACGAGGATTGCTTGGTACTGCGGGCCTGTGAGGATTGCGACCCCGGCTCTCTTGGCTGTGCTATATCATTAGTTAGAGTCTTGAGTATTCAAAGACTTTCCTCGCCTTGAATGCTGGTGTAAAACTTGATGGAGTTCTCAATGGCCTTGAAGATGGCCAGCACGAGATCGGTGGAGGCTTTGATAATGTTGGCGTCTTTCGGGTAAGACTGAAGATACATGTCCATCTTGGAAAACGAGTCCGGCAACTCTTCAAGGCTCGAGTTGACCTCCTGTCGGACTTGGGATGCTTTGCTATAGGCCTTGAAGCCCGTCAGTCTTGCAGCAGGAATATTAATCTGTAATGTGTGCTTACATCCACCATGAGGTTGATGACGCCAACGATGGGCGTTGCAATCTCAGAGTTGGGAACCAGCTTAGTTGCTTGCTGTGCGATAACGTGGTAATCATCCATTAGGTTTCTCACTTTCCTCCTGACCTTGCCGACGTTTTGTGACCCTGTTTCAAAGTCGTAAACTTGACGAGCCTTTTCTAGCTTGGCTTCAACCTCCTGCCACTTCGTCAAGTGTCGTATGCCCCATTCTTCACTGTACTTGGTCTGAGTGGGAGTCTCGTTCTTCAAGAGTTCCATGGCGCTGGGAAATATCTCATCCCAGAATTGCATGTCGGCCACAGGAGCTGGCGTTGGTCTGGGCTGAGTGGGAGGTGAGGCATCAGGGACCATCAGGCTCTGCGACGGAATAAGCGCGACAAACTGGCCTTGGCTGGCATCGTAGCGGACCCTTCGGACATCGAAAGCTTCATGGTATTCTGGTAGTCGGTTCTCGATAAAGTCAACTGCTGGGGTGTGGAGTCTGAATGTTGGATGTGGTGATGTGTCTCTTGGGGGCATTTGGTAAGACATGACTGCTACTAGCTTGGAGGAGTCAATTTTCAGATTGGTTTCGAAGGCCTTGAGATAAATGTCAGCTTGAAGAGAAGGAGGAATTCTGATGGATGTTCAGCTTTGGGGGCCAGACTAGGGCCATGTGGATATCACCACCACCATGTCCAATAGTCTCAACGGTGATAACCGCCTGCATGTAAGACGAGTCACAACGGCCCCCAACTGTAAGAAACTGGGGCTCTGTAGTTGCCTAGAGCTTGGTTGCATCGACTAGGGTTCGTGCAGCTGCTGATGGCCTGAAACGGCACAGCTTGCGCTGATAACTCGTTGATTTGTTACTGAACGGTCGTTGAGGCGGATCCTTGCAGGAGCGGGGGTACTCTTGGATGAGAGCAATATTCCTCATTTGTTGCTCATATATTCAGCCAAGGCTCGCACCTGCAGAGTCGGCAACTGCAATGGCGACGGTTACAACTCAAGTCATGACTCCTCCGGCTGAGGATGTTGAGGTTTCTATCTCAGACCTGGCCTCAAACAAAGCCAACGGCCAGGCCGATCTGCAAAAGGACACAAACAACCTCACGGAAACCACAGAGCAGCCACACAGTGACGGAGATAAGGACCATGGTGTCGGACAACTCCAGGAGCGGTTCGCGGCCATGGAAGCCAAGCTAAAGCTCATCGACAGCATCGTTGATCTCCGCCAAACATTCGAGAAGCTCGAGAGGCCCGAACAAGAGGTGTCGAAGGATGGCGTTGCGATCGAGTCAATGACACTGAACGAGCTGTCGATGCATCACGAGGCGCATCTCGACTTTTACTGGGACGCCATGTGGTTCATGAAAAGGGCCAGGGACTCGCACGATTCTCTCTTGAAGGTCAAGAAGATTATGAAGGAGAAGCGAGATGCAGAGTTGTTGGCAAAGTCTAAGAGCTTGACTGGCAAGGAATCGGAGTCGTCCAGGAAATTGAGTGTTGATGCGTTTCTCAAGGGAGAAAAGGCCAAGGTTCTTCGGGTCGATTGGCTGGTCTTTATTGCGAGCAAGGGTGAGCTTGAAAACTCTATCCTGACTCCGATCGAGGTTGTGTCCTCAGAGCCTGAGCCTCAGACGATTCTTCAACTCCCTGTGAATCGTGCAGGAGGGCCAGTCAAGGCAAAGTCCTCAGGCCATCGCGTTGTGGACACGGACAAAGACCAAGAGTCGGCTGGCGAACGATCCCTGCCTGAGAGAATCAAGATTCACTCTGGCCCGTTGGTGGCCATATTCTGCCGAATCATGGACAAGAAGGAATGGAGTGTTGCCAAGGACAAGTCCATGGTGTTTCTGCGGCCATACCGACAGTTGGTTTATCACGAGACCAAGCTGAGGGAGTATCTTGCGGACCTGGAGAAACAGTTTGAGGGCTATGATGGAACTGAGCCGCTTCCGGAAGCATCAGAGGAACAGGAGGAGGGCGGCAAGGAAGTAAATGAGTCTGAAGAGGCTTCAGAGTCTATTTCTGGGAAAGAGTCTAAAGGGAAGAAAGACGATGATCAACCAGGGGAGTCGAATGGCGTGGTTGAAGAATCACAAAATATCGACAAGACTGATTCTCAGGACAAGCAGGATGAGGAAAAGGGTGAAGAAGACGAGAGTAAGGAGGATGAAGAAAAGGATGAAAAACACAACACCATCACTGGGCTTCTTCACCTCCGATGCTTGATGGACTTTTTCGACAAGAATATCAAGGCAAAGCTCGACCATATGAACAGCCCTGACTACACTCATGTCTCATTCCACGATGTCTGGCACCTCTTTAAGCCAGGAGACAGGGTGGTTGATCAGACTGAGAAGCAGGCCTATGTCATTCTACGCGTACAGACGCCGCGACACAAGGTTGAGGAGCCGTGGTTGCGTTGGTACAAGAAGCCAACGAACAAGAATGACAGTGATAGCGAAGATGAGGGAGATGATGACGAGGGAGAGGATCCTGTCATGCTTCACTGCGTCTATATCGACTTTGACGGCAAGCAGTTTGGACCAGTCTCGAAAAAGTTCAAGATTCCCCAGTTTGGCGAACTTAAGGATATCAGGTCCCTTCCTGTGTATCCTTTCCGACATGCCAAGAACAAGCATCTTCAAGAGGATTTTATCAAGCGTGGCAAGATGCTTCTCGACGTGGCCAAGTTTAAGCCCATGTACTACATGGGTCTCACGCTGGATACGCGAGATGAGATTGATAGTCAAGTCGTTGTGGATTTCAACGAGGCGTTGGCTGACGAGAAGAGACGAAAGAAGTGGGAGCCCACGATTGGACCAGTTGGTACAGCTCCGGATGATAGGGATGATGAGCCTTGTATGGCGTCTTGTTGTGATGGACAGGCTGTGCATGACGGCGAGTATATCGACTCGACTTTGACTGAGAACTATGTCAGAAGCCTTATTCCAAAGACTTCTCTTCGAGCACCGTCTTTGTTGTTGTCTCCTAGGCCATTGGAGGATTTGGGCAGCGTGGAAGGGCTCACTGAAGAGGAGCTTGTCGTCATGACGTATCGAGTATTTGCCTTTGTGTTGCGAAGTCGAAAATGGGGTGAGTCTCATAACTTTTGTAGCCTTATTGCACTAACACAGGTCGGCAGCTCAACTCGATCTCACTTTTCTTCGGTACGAAAATGCCGACGCGAGGAGTGTGTCGATCAACGCGTTTGAGCGGCTCGAGTTGCCGGCGGGTCACAGAGAGATGGTCAAATCTCTTGTCATTCAGCACTTTCGGTCGAGACAGACGGCGTTCACGAAGGATGAGCAGACTGATTTGATCAAGGGGAAGGGTAAGATATTGTTACGCAATTTTGGTAGCGGAATGATTGCTGATGCACCCCAGGTAAGGGACTTATCATGTTGTTGCATGGAGCACCTGGAGTTGGAAAGACGACTACTGCTGGTGAGCCTCTTCCCCGTGAAACAGCTTCTCTGAGTGAACGTGACTAAACAAATCTTACAGAGGGTATTGCTGAACTATTCAAGAAGCCTCTGTTTCAAATCACTTGCGGTAGGTTTGGCCCCGCTATGCCTTGGTAGCCGTTCTGACTTGTTAGGTGATCTTGGAACTACTGCTCGCGAGGTTGAAGAGGAGCTTGAGAGGAACTTTGCCTTGGCCAGTCGATGGGGTTGTATCTTGCTTCTGGACGAGGCTGATGTCTTCCTATCTGCACGAGAGCGCATGGACTTTACGCGAAACGGCTTGGTTGCTGGTGAGTTGAAACGCCTCCCTCGATAAGTGACTTCCCTGATGGCATGATCTAGTGTTCCTCCGAGTTCTGGAATACTATACTGGTATTCTGTTTCTAACCACTAACCGTATCGGCGATTTTGACGAAGCGTTTGCATCTCGGGTACAAATGAGTCTGTACTATCCAGAGCTCGATGAGGAAAAGACACTCAAGGTGTTTGAACTCAATCTCGACCTCATCCGAGACCGATTCAAGAAGCAGGGTAGAGAAATCATCTTTGACGCATCCTCCATTGAGGACTTTGCGAAGCAGCACTTTATCCAGCACAGGTACAGTCGTTGGAACGGTCGTCAGATCCGCAACTTGTGTCAGACGGCTCTCGCGTTGGCAGAGTTTGACGCTCAAGGAGGTGAGCTCGATGCTGTTATTGACAGGAGTATCCCTGTAAGTTTGCAGTTGAAGCATTTCAAGACTGTGCAGACTGCGTATCTCAGCTTCGGGGAGTACCTGGGTGATATTCGCGGAACAAAGGGCGATCGAAGGGCAATTGACTATGGCCTGAGGGCGAGACAGGATACGCCCTATCAGACCAAGGCTAGCCGATTTGCACAGAAAGCGGAGGAGATGAGTTCTCAAGAGTGGCACGGACATGCTACGACCATGTCTTCTGACGCTTCGCATTATCGGGTTGCTTCTCAAGGGGATCCGTTTCAGCCTTTGAACCAAGGGCACATGCAGCCCAACCAAGGCATGGGCGTATCTTCGCAAGGGTACCGGCAATATCAGCAGCCGCAACAACAACAGATGGCGCCGATGGGCAACATGGGCTTCGGCATGGCCGGACAGGGACCAAGTCAGACGGACCCTCGCATGATGCAGAACCAGCAGCCGGATGGACAGTTCATGCGGTACCAACAAAACAATCAAGGTTACCAGCAGAACAACCAGAGTGTCCCTCGGAATACAAACGTCAACTTTCAGGGGTCGCCTATTCCTCAGAATAGCTTCCAGAGTCAGCCTGAGCAGGGGTACGGGGGTGTTTCTGTTCACCAGGTCATGGGGTCACAGGTGCAAGTCCCATCGATTTCCATGGGAGACTCTTCTTCTCAGGGCTTTGCGTCTGGATCTCAGACGGGACAGGATATGTTTAATGAGCAGAATCATAGACACTTTGTCGGGAATGAGGGGGGTCGCATGTAAACATGGCTAGGGAGCGCATAACTTGGTGGATGCATTGACACTGACAAGTGATGGGGAGTAAAACACTAGACAAGTTGGATTAACTTCTTTAGTGTTTCTTTGTTTTAGAAAGAGAATATCGACGCTTCGCGTCGCCGCTTTTATGGAGGGAGGGTAGCTTAGGCTTACCTTAGGCGTAGCTTAGCCGGTCCTTACCCCGGCTTAGGTGCCCCCACCTGAAGATCTAAAAGTAGCTTCCACATAAGCATAGGTATCTAAAACCATAACCCTCTAACCCTAGTCAAGCGCGTAGTTATTAACCTAGAGGTATAAGCAGAGGGGTCTAAGAGGGTCTTATCTTATCTAGCGGGTAAAATAGCTATATTACTTAAAATATTTACCTAGGATTTATTTATATTCTTTATAAGATAGTATTATTACTTATTATTTCTTATATTAACCCTTAGCTTAAATCCCTTTTATTATATAATAGCTAGGTAATAGCTATAGGGTAGTAAGGCTAATTAGCTACTTAACTAAAAGGTTATCTATAACCTCGATCTATTAAAGTTATAACTACTTAACGCGGTATATTATAGCTACCCTATAAGGCGCCTTTAATGCCTTAAGATAGTATAATTATAATAATTATCCTACTTCTATAAGGGCATAACCTCGGGCTATAATATACTATAATACTTATACTATAGCGCTTAAGCCCCTTATAATACCCTATAAGGCCTCGCTATAAGGCCTAAGAAGTATAATTATATAAACCCCTAAGGTTTATTATAGCGCCTTATATATATACCCTACGCGCTATAATTACTTAGTAGAGGCCTTATAAGCTATATATAAAGCGACTAGGAATTAAACCTATAACTTTTATATAATAACTTAATAGATTAAGGTTATAATTATTATATAATAGCTAGGTAATAATTATAAGGTAATAAGGCTAATTAGCTACTTAACTAAAAGGTTATTTATAACCTTAATTTATTAAGGTTATAATTACTTAATATAATATATTATAGCTACCCTATAGAGCGCCTTTAGCGCCCTAAAATAATATAACTATAATATCTTTACTATACCTTACTTAGTCCTTTTTAAGCTTTTTATTTTTCTTTTAATATACTATACTTAATATTTCTTAAAAGGTAATAAGGGCAAAAAGCCTAAGACCTTAATAAGCTAATTAAATAAGTAATATTAAATAGCCTTTTATATAATTATTTTTAATTTAATTTATATTTAATATAAAAGAATTTAAGGAAATAAACTAAGAAAAGATATAACTAAGAGCTTATATTAGAAGAAATATAAATAATATTTTATTATTATTAAAAAGGAATTAATTTATCTCTAAGTATAAAAAAAGGTTCCTAGGGTTAATACTATAAGATATATAAACTTTAAAATATATTATTAAATTCCTTAGGTAATCTTATTTAAATAAGCTCTCTTAGAAAGATAAGTAAAAGATATTTATAATAAGAAATATTTATAAAATAATATAAAGGTTTTATAATATATAAGAATATATAAATTATATATATATCTCTTTTAATATTAAGTTATTTATAGCTTTAATATATCCTCCTAAGGATTTATATATAGAAATTCTTTTTATTAATAAAACTAAATATATTAAAAGAGAGCTTATAAAAAATATAAGTCTCTTAAAAAAAAAAAATAAAGCTTAAGGAAAAAAGCTTTTATTATTATTAAGAATTATATTTATGTATAAAATTACTTTTAAACTAATAAATTTTATAATTATATTTATAAAAGAAGCTAAGTTAATAATATAAACCTATTAAATACTTATTATTTTACCTCTATAAGATATTAAGAGGTATATTAAGTAAGATATTAAATAAGATATTTATTAATAGAGATTTATTAATTTTAACTTATATTAAGATATATAATATATCTTATTATAAAAAGATAAATATTTAAAAAACTATTTAAAGTTTGTAAAAGAAATTTATAAAA